>NC_057803.1:470866934-470898504 GCF_018294505.1 Triticum aestivum
ACATGGGCCAATGTTCTAATAATGATGATCATCACACTTTTATTTACGTACAACTCAATATTACAACTCGATACTAGAACAAAATATGACTCTATATGAATGCTTCCGGCGGTGTACCGGGATGTGCAATGATCTAGCGTAGCAATGACATCAAAAAATGGACAAGCCATGAAAACATCATGCTAGCTATCTTACGATCATGCAAAGCAATATGACAATGATGCTCAAGTCATGTATATGAAGATGATGGAAGTTGCATGTCAATATATCTCGGTATGTCTATGGAAATGCCATGATAGGTAGCTATGGTGGCTATTTTGAGGAAGATATAAGGAGGCTTATGTGTGATAGAGCGTATCATATCACGGGGTTTGGATGCACCGGCGAAGTTTGCACCGACTCTCAAGGTGAGAAAGGGCAATGCACGGTACCGAAGAGGCTAGCAATGATAGAAGGGTGAGAGTGCGTTTAATCCATGGACTCAACATTAGTCATAAATAACTTACATACTTATTGCAAAAATCTATTAGTCATCAAAACAAAGTACTACACGCATGCTCCTAGGGGGATAGATTGGTAGGAAAAGACCATCGCTTGTCCCCGACCGCCACTCATAAGGAATACAATCAATAAATACCTCATGCTTCAACTTCGTTACATAACGGTTCACCATACGTGCATGCTACGGGAATCACAAACTTCAACACAAGTATTTCTACAATCCACAACTACCCACTAGCATGACTCTAATATCACCATCTTTATATCACAAAACTACCGCAAGGAATCAAACATATCATATTCAGTGATCTACAAGTTTTATGTAGGATTTTATGACTAACCATGTGAATTACCAATTCCTGTCATATCTCTAAATAGATATAAGTGAAGCAAGAGAGTTTAATTCTTTCTACAAAAGATATGCCGACGCTCTAACAAATATAAGTGAATCAAAAGAGCATTCTACAAATGGCGGTTTTCTATGTGAAGAGAAACAGGCAATCCAAACTTTCAAATGATATAAGTGAAGCACATGAAGCGTTCTATAAAGCCATACTCAAAAGATATAAGTGAAGTGCAATGAGCATTCTATAAATCAACCCTGGAATATCTCATACCAGCATGGTGCATCAAATAAAAGTGAAAACTAAATGCAAAAGACGCTCCAAGATTTGCACATATCGCATGAACGAAACGAATCCGAAAACATACCGATACTTGTTGAAGAAAGATGGGATGCCTTCCGGGGCATCCCCAAGCTTAGACGCTTGAGTCTCCTTGAATATTTACTTGGGGTGCCTTGGGCATCCCCAAGCTTGAGCTCTTGCCTCTCCTCCTTCTCCTCACATCGAGACCTCCTCGATCTTCGAACACTTCATCCACACAAAACTCAACAGAAAGCCCGGTAAGATCTGTTAGTATAATAAAGCAAATCACTACTCTAAGTACTGTTGCAAACCAATTCATATTTTGTTTTTGCATTGTAGCTACTGTAATATAACTTCTCCATGGCTTAATCCACTGATAGAAATCGATAGTTTCATCAAAACAAGCAAACTATGCATCGAAAACAGAATCTGTCTTAAACAAGACAGTCTGTAGTAATCTGAACATTCACCATGCTTCTGGTACTCCAAAAATTCTGAAAAATTAGGAAACATAAACAATTTGTGTACAAAGACAGTGCAAAAAATTTCAGAACCGTTTGACGTTCTAGTAAAAAATGTAAAATCACGCACTACAGCCAAAGTTTCTGTTTTGCACCGCACAAACCAACAAGCAATGTAAACATCCTAAAGGCAAATCTTGGCACATTATTTTTATTTGTAAACTTTATAAGAGAACACAACAGAAATAAATGACTCTCTAAAACATCTGGGTTGTCTCCCTGGCAATGCTTTCTTTGAAGCCATTAAGCTAGGCATATAGTGCTCAAGTAATGGATCCACCCGGATCCCAAGGTATATCAAAGCCAATTTTAATTAACAATGATTTGTGATTTAGTAGTGAGCACAAAGTAACATATATTATGCAACAACGAAGTCTAACTCCCTTCCTATGCATCGGCATGTCATAAAAGAACAATTCATGCACACATAGTAAAGGCCAATGCATAGTATAAATAGTTTCTTGCAATTTTATCATATTGGAAACATGGAGAGGCGGAGATGTAGTTCCTCTCTCATAATAATTGCAAGTAGGAGCAATAAGCACATGCATATTATATTCATCAAAATTATCATGTGCAACGGTAAAATGAAACCCATCAATATAATCCTTAATAAGGGCAAACTTCTCCGATATAGTGTAGTCGAGAGAATTCAAAAAGATAATAGGACTATCATGCGTGGGTGCAATAGCAACAATTTCATGCTTAACATAAGGAACTATATAAAATTCATCTCCATAAGCATAATTCATATTGGCATCTTGGCCACAAGCATAGCAAGCATCATCAAAAAGGGATATTTCAAAAGAATCAACAGGATCATAATAATCATCAAAGCATTCATCCTTTGGTAAGTACGAAGGGAAATTAAACAATGTATGAGTTGAAGAGTTACTCTCATTAGAAGGTGGGCACAGGTAGCTAATCCGCTCTTCATCCTTTTGTTCTTCGCTCTCCTCATCATCTTTTTCATCCAATGAGATCACAGTTTCATCAATTTCTTCTTCCATAGACTCCTGCAAAATATTAGTCTCTTCTCGGACAGCGGAGAATTTCTCAATAAATTCATCAATATCATAATTGTATTTATAATTATCATAGCAATATTTAAGGATAGCTAAATTTTCAGGTCTATAAACTGATCAACCAAATCTTCAAACTCTTTAAACAAAGATTCAATTTCACAAGCACCCTTAAAAGCAACAAATTCTTCTATTCGTTCCACATCATAGTAATCATATATGCCATTAGCATAAGAAGCTAAGGTTTCATTATCATTAAATTCGCATGAAAAGGGAAGGTTTGGAGTCTTCATCCTAGAGCAACAAGTATAATCATATCTCAAGCATAGTTGCCGAGCATACCAATGCAACATATAAATTTGATCCCATAATAGTTTCCCTTTTTGAGTCAAGCGATGATCCCTAGAGTATTCACGTTGATCCAACGTGTCTCCCATTATATAATTGAATGGGGTTTTCTCAGGATTATTAAAGTAGTGCATAATATCTTTCACATAATGAGCATCGAGGGTTTTAGGAGGTTCCCCATATCCATGAGTAGCAAGTAAACCTAATTTTTTTGGTATTTCGTGTTCCATGTCCATAACTAAAGATAGAGAACAACTTAGAACAACAAATAAAATCCACTTAGTAATAAAGCAAACAAGCACACATGAGAATATTCACCCCACGCTATTGCTCCCTAGCAATGGCACCAGGAAAAGGTCTTGATAACCCACAAGTATAGGGGATCAATTGTAGCCTCTTTCGATAAGTAAGAGTGTCGAACCCAATGAGGAGCTAAAGGTAGAACAAATATTCCCCCAAGTTCTATCGACCACCGATACAACTCTACGCACGCTTGACATTCGCTTTACCTAGAACAAGTATAAAACTAGAAGTACTTTGTAGGTGTAACGGGATAGGTTTGCAAGAATATAAAGAGCATGTAAATAAAAACTAGGGTCTGTTTTAGGTAAATAAGCAATAAAGTTAGTATAGCAAGTGTGGAAAAGTGGTGGTAGGAGTTGCAAAATTGTCCCTAAGCAATTGACTACTTTACTATACCGATAGAAAGTTTTATGTGGGAGAGGCCACTGCTAGTATGTCATCCCTGACTTGGAATTCTATGCACTTATGATTGGAACCATTAGCAAGCATCCACAACTACTAACACTCATTAAGGTAAAACCCAACCATAGCATTAAGATATATTGGCCCCCCTTCAATCCCGTATGCATCAATTTCTATTCTAGGTTGAAGCTTTTGTCACTCTAGCCCTCCAATACATAGTCCTATCAACATACAACTAACCCTATGGCGTGATCCACGTGCACGCTCATATGATGGTCACCAAAGGACATCAACATAACCACAAGAAAATTAACCAATCATAGCAATTCACCAATTACCGATAGGACAACGAAAATCTACTCAGACATCATAGAATGGCAACACAACATTGGATAATAATATGAAGCATAAAGCACCATGTTCAAGTAGAGGGTACAACGGGTTGTGGGAGAGTGGACCGCTGTAGATAAATGGGGGAAGGTGATGAAGATGTTGGTGAAGATGACGGAGGTGTTGGTGTAGATCACCGTCACACGATGATGGCCCCGACAAACAGGAACTGGCACTGGGCACTGGATCAATATGTTAGTCCCAAAAATAGTATAAAAAGTTGCCAAAAGTATATGAAAGTTGTCTAATATTGGCATGGAACAATCAAAAATTATAGATATGACAGAGACATATCAGCATCCCCAAGCTTAATTCCTGCTCGTCCTCGAGTAGGTAAATGATAAAAAAGATAATTTTTGATGTGGAATGCTACCTAGCATAATCTTGATCATGTAATCTAATCATGGCATGAATATTAAGACATGAGTGATTCAAAGCAATAGTCTATCATTTGACATTAAGACAATAATATCACAAGCATACTAATAAAGCAATCATGTCTTTTCAAAATAATCCGTTTGGACTCTGTTCGATATGGATTTTCTATGAAACAAAAAATGGAACAAACAGGAATTGGCACTGGGCACTGGATCAATATGTTAGTCCCCAAAAATAGTATAAAAATCTGCCAAAAGTGTATGAAAGTTTTATAATATTGGCATGGAACAGTCAAAAATTATAGATACGACGGAGACGTATCAGTGCGTCACATAGCGATCTCCAATTCTAACATGAATTTCGCCTTTCACGGTATCCACACTACTTTTTTAATACAAATTCATATGTATATGATGAACACCATGGTAGTGAGAAAACTTTGGATGGATTCAAACATATGACCTACAAAATAGCACAAAAATCGAGTCAATGTCAACTTTTCCAAACCTAGTATGGCAGGAATTCGAAATAATTACCCATATGCATGGTCCTCAGTTCAAATCTTACAATGTACACCGAATTGAAACATCGATATTAAGTCTCGTACTATCTACATTCAAATGTTGTTTTTAGCCCCACCCCCTCAGCACACACGCTACATACTTGCTGTATCGGTCAATCTTCCTCCCCTAACCACCTTAGGAAGCTATCGGTTTCTGACACACGTTCATTCTTTCTCTCCATGTTTCGATCTCTAACTCTCCCAACTACACAACCCCCTTTTCCACTCTGTTACCAAATGTATTTACCTCCCACACCCGCCATTGCACCCCATACCGAGCTCTCTCTCTCCCTCCCACACTCTCTCGCTAGATACATGCATTGCCTATCTAGCCCCCAACCTCTCATGTGCACGCACACATGTTGTCTATCTAGGTCACTCCCTCGAGGCTGTCTCACTCTTTCTTCCGCACAATGGGCCACACTCACTCATTCTCGAGCTCTTTATCCGAGTCTCAATTAACCTCGTTTTCTTTCATACACAAATGATATATCCCCCTATTGGGGCCTCGATCGACACACTCTATACTCTCGCGCGCAGATTGTCTATCTAGGTCAGTCCATCCAAGCCGCCCCCACTCTTTCGACCTCATGGCGGGCCATGCTCGCTCAATCTATATCTCCCTCCCTCTCTCTCCCGTTTCTCTCTCTCTCTCTTTGTATGTCTCGATTGACCTCACTCTTGATCGGACACAAACGATATATCTCCATGTTTGAGCCCAATTTGACATATTCATATTGTATACTCTCTCATGCACATTGTCTATCTAGGTCACTCTCTCCAACCCGTCTCACTCTTTTGATCGCACGACGACCCACACTCGCTCAATCTCTTTCCTTTATATATGTAATCGATTGACCTTGCTTCCTCCCACGCACAAAATATATCTACATGTCTGTGACTGGATCATCTCTCAAGCTCTAGCTTACAACCCTCACCCTTCCCAAAAGCTCAATCGGACAATATCTCTCCAGAGCATATATATCTTTTCAATGAATGTCGGACCACACTCACTTTGTCTCTCTATCTATATGTGTCTCGATTGACCTCGCTTTCTCACGCTGTATCTTCCACACATTAAAGCTACCTCTCCATCCCTTACAAAGCCAGAGCTATTTACATTGCGAGGGGGACTCCAACCTTGGAATAATTTGTGTAGGCATTTATTTCGGTGGGTTTAGATTATATTTTCGTAGCATTCGGCCCAGAACTACTCCAAACACTGTTGCAACCCCCGCACCTCCCCCAATTGATTTCCCTCTAGCTCGGTCATTGCTCTCTCGCACGTCCTTTCTCGCCTTCAATGTCGAACCATGGTATTATTGCAAAAAACTCTGTTGTTCTCTTTAATTATTACAAATAAGCTACAAAACTACAGAGCGATAGTCCACCTGTAATGGAACAAATTTCGACCCACAAATTAAACTGCTACAAACTAGACACCGAGGGGCCCACCTGTCATGAAACAAATTTGGACCCATGTATAAATTAAAAATTTAAAAGGACGAGGATCGAACATGCGACCAGGGCCTTCGAGCCCCACGTCAATAGGCAACATATGTAGAACAACAATGTTTGTTGTACTCCCTTTGTTCATATAATGTTTTTATATTACCACAACCTATTTAATGGATAACATGTAATATTATTGTTAGTACATGGGACCGGCTCGTTAGCACGTACTATTCGCCTTCACTTACTGGTGGGTTCCATGTGTGCTCTCTCTCTCCTCCCCTTCTACGTTTAGACGCACGGGTAAACACGAAGAACACGCACGTGATATTGCTGTTGATCATATCTGGACGTGTTCACAAGTTACGGCACCAGTTTCACATACTAGTAGTACTAGTCAATGTGTACGTGCAATGCACGTTAATTTTGAAGTATATTAAGTGCATGCGAATATTAAGTAGGATATTATTTGCGTGTTATTATGTGATTAGCACTATTTTTTGCATGAAATTAACTGCACGCTAAACGTGTTGAGCTCGACATTGAAGCAGTCTAGGTCGTTGGATGAGAATGAATACATGTGGCTTGATGACGTTTTAAATTTAATTTGATACGGCTCTCGCAGAACATTCAATCGATCAGATCATAGATTTCATTCAGTCTGACTCCGACTTTACATTCATACAAAGATCGATCTAAAATAAATAGAAATGATAAACGTTCGGATTTTAAGCATGGCAATCCGAACGTTTTTCATCGCAAATTTAGATTACGCGGCAGCGGCGGGGGCGTCTTGCGGTGGGAAGCGGCTCCTCTGTCGTGCTCTGTGTGTTGTCGGGCCACTGACTGACGGGGACGGCGGCGTCTTGCGCCGTTGTTGGCGTACTCCTAGACGTTGGCCCTAGCGCCAAGGAAGGCCACAATGTTCTAGACTTCGGTTTCCAGGAGCGAGTCAACTGGCGGGAGGAGGCGACTGGCATTGGTGCAAGGAAGCGATCGACGGCGGCCATCCATGCCGCTGAGGGGGGCACTGGCACCCGTGCGGGGACAGGGGCTGGCAACAGCGCGACGGAAACATTCGTGTGCACGGGCACCTGCACGGGCGCGCATGCGCTGGCAGGTGCACGGGCACCGACACGGGCATGCGCGTCAGTGCACGCGTAGGCGCATGTGCCGGCAGGTGCACGGGGCGTGAAAGTTGGCAGGGACCTCGTGGCATCAAGCTCGGCGACAATGTGTGGCTCCCATCCCATCAATGCCACAGAGATGGGCGCTGGCGCAGCCGGGGCGACGGGAGCCGGGACGGGAGCAGGGACATGCGCGACGTCTTCCCGAAAGGCCGGTTCAAGCTTGTCCCAAAGTGCCTTATGTTCTTGAGAATCCGACTGGATGTCTTCCTCAGGAAACTGGAAGACTATGGGCAGGCCATCGTGATGCGGCATGACGTACAGTTAGGTCAGGCTGGTTGGAGGTAGACGATAGGATAATCGGAGAGGAAGAGAGAAGATTGTAGTGATACCGGGTAGTGCGGGGTTGATTTTAAACTGCGGCGCTGGCGACATTAAAAGTGGGAGCAGTTGGGATGAAGGTGGGCGGCGGAGCCTGGTCAAAGGGCTCGCCTCCCGGTGAGCACATGCAGCGGTCTGCTCGCGCGCCTCCCGGTTAGTCGGCGCAGCGGTCTGCTCGCACGCTTCCCGTCAACTCACACGCTTGCTCGGACGGCACCTGCCAATGAGAAGCGGGACTCATGGCGGCACGTAAACGCCAACGATTTTAATAGTGAAAGCGTTCGCCTTAATGTGACAGGTCTTTGTTCCAAAATACCTTGGCTCTTCATTTGTGCAACTTCTCATAAGCAGCTTGTCTCAAATTGAAGAAAAAAATTACGTAGGAATATTTGTGCCATATCACGTGACCATGCCCAGTTTCATGAATTTCTGGTCACTTTTGGATTTTCTGAAATTTAAAATCCAGGATTCGAAACAATATCATAACCTGCATCATGCAATAAATTTTCAATTGATACATCTTTCTTGTTGTATTTCTTAAGAAAGGATTTGGTCAAACATTTTGCTTAGTTATACTTCGAACAAGTTATATATGCAGAGTAAAAGGATAATCTCTCCGTACGAGTGCATTGCCTGATATATTAACTCAAGTACTAGGCATGAACAAACAGACTCAACTCTGTGCTCATCCTGGTGTAGTACTCCTACTAGTACTAGGGAATGGAGTTGACGGGTGACCTTGGGTAGCGGCGACCCAGGGAATTGAACCGTGCTCGGCACGGTAGGTAACATTGTCTAGTTACTAAAGCATCCCTCCATTGTTCATCGGTGGTCATTATGGACCGGGGATGATGTCGCTTGAAGCTATGTCGGTATTTTCCCAAAGAGGAAGGGATGATGCAGCACAACGGCTGTAGGTATTTACCTTAGATATGGAACCAAGGTTACCGAACCCGTAGGAGAACCAAGCAACACAACTTAAACAACCCCTGCACACAAATAGCAAATACTCGCAACCCGACGTGTTAAAGGGGTTGTCAATCCCTTTCGGGTACGGTGCCAGAAATTGGTGCTTGGACGGGAGAAAGTTGTAAATATTGATAGATCGAACGCCAAATAAAATAAATTGCAGCAAGGTATTTTTGTATTTTTGGTTTAGTAGATCTGAAAATAAAAGGAAAATAAAATAGATCACAAAGGCAAATAATATGATAAAGAGACCCGGGGGCCGTAGGTTTCACTAGTGGCTTCTCTCGAGAAAAATAGCAAACGGTGGGTGAACAAATTACTGTTGGGCAATTGGCAAAACTTCAAATAATCATGAGGATATCCAGGCAATGATCATTACATAGGCATCACGTCCAAGATTAGTAGACCGACTCTTGCCTGCATCTACTACTATTACTCCACACATCGACCGCTATCCAGCATGCATCTAGTGTATTAAGTTCGTGGAGAAACGGAGCAATGCAATAAGAACGATGACATGATGTAGACAAGATCTATCTATGTAGAGATATACCCCATCATTTTATCCTTATTAGCAACTATACATACGTGTCGGTTGCCCTTTTGTCACTGGGATCAAGCACCGTAAGATCGAACCCACTAGAAAGCACCTCTTCCCATTGCAAGATAAATAGATCAAGTTGGCCAAACAAAACCCAAATATCGGAGAAGAAATACAAGGCTATAAGAGATCATGCATAAAAGAGATCAAAGAAACTCAAATACTTTCATGGATATAAAAAGATAGATCTGATCATAAACTCAAAGTTCATCGATCCCAACAAACACACCGCAAAAAGAGTTACATCATATGGATCTCCAAGATACCATTGTATTGAGAATCCAGCGAGAGAGAGGAAGCCATCTAGCTACTAACTACGAACCCGATGGTCTACAAATAACTACTCACGCATCATCGGAGAGGCACCAATAGAGGTGGTGAACCCCATCCGAGATGGTGTTTAGATTCTGGACTCTGCGGCGGCTAGATCAATATTTCGCCGACTCCCCTAGGCTTTCTACAATATTGGGGTATTTATAGAGCAAAGAGGCGGTCCGGGGGCCACCCGAGGTGGGCATAACCCACCAGGGCGCCTGGGCCTCCTGGCGCGCCCTGGTGGGTTGTGCTCTCCTCGGAGCACCCCCCGGGCGCAGCCAGGGCCCAATACGTGTCTTCCGGTCCATAAAAATCTCCGTAAAGTTTCGTGGCATTTGGACTTCGTTTGGTATTGATTTTTTGCGATGTAAAAAACATGCAAAAAAATAGCAACTGGCACTTAGCACTATGTCAATAGGTTAGTACCAAAAATGATATAAAATGACTATAAAATGATTATAAAACATCCAAGATTGATAATATAATAGCATGGAACAATCAAAATTTATAGATACGTTGGAGACGTATCAGGGGACATGAGGGGAATTTTCTAGGGCTGGAATTCTGGCCTCCAGATATTTCGACTCGAAACGCGGAGGCTCGACTGGTTGGGTTTGGCTAATGTGCGTACCACGGACGCCACCAGAAGGACACGAGCCTGTTTTTTGAGGATCAACATAAGCCAGGGTCAGGCTGGTACGCCGTTGGGTCCTATCATTCGAGAATACGAAAGGAATCTTTTAAATTGCCGAACGAATCTATGTGTATTACAATGCCCGTATTTTCCTTGCAAAGAGTAATCTCAACGTGGTAATTGATTTATGACGAGTTCTTGAATTAGAGTGAGTTTGTGATATAGTGATCTCAATGTGGATTTCACATTGCAAATTCAAATTTAAAAGATGAACGGTATGGTGGTGAGAAAACTTTGTATGTATCAGGCATATGACCACACACACACACGCACACACGAACACAACAACAATCCAATAAGTATAGTGCATCTATTTTTCCAAACCATGCATGTATGACATGAATTCAGAAGTACTCCTTCTGTTCCTAAATATTTGTCTTCTAGAGATTTCAACAAGTAACTACATACAGAGCAAAATGAGTGAATCTACACTCTAAAATATGTCTATATACATCCGTATGTGGCAGTCCATTTGAAATCTCTAAAAAGACTAATATTTAGGAACAAAGGGAGCAAAATGTAAGACATGCATGGTCCTCTGGAGCAATATTTAAAATGAACAGGAAACTAAAACATGAATATTAAGTCTAGTACTACATACCCCCTCTAGTCCTTTTCACTCCGCGTATAAGAGTTGTCTGGATTCAAGCTTCATAAAGTTTGACCATATTTATATGAAAAAAATATCAATATCTGCAATACTAAATTTATAGAATATGAAAACTAAAGTTATGACACATCTAATGTTGTTGATTTTCACATTCTGAATGTTGGTATTTTTCCCTATAAATTCGGTCAAAGTTTACGAGGTTTGACTTCAGACAAACCTTATATGCGAATAAAAAGGATCGGAGGGAGTACATGCAAATGTTGTGTTTAGGCGGAGCTATGTAGATTGTCGGGGGTTAACCCCTCGACCTTAGATAAAATTGTGAAGGTTTGTTTAGATTATATTTGCCCCCACCCTTCCAAACACCGATTGTTTGTGCACCCCCTCCTCCCCGGGAGAATATCATGTGCCCCCACACCTTAGATGCTATATGCTGATACGAGTTTCTTGGAGCTTGTAGATCTGAGATATAGCAGCTCACAGGATGTCTTAATATTTTTATAGGAAACCTTAATGAGTTTGAGAATTGCACACAATTTGTACAAAAACTACTCAGATGCCCTTGGATCCCATATCCAACGACCTCGAAGCTCGTATCACCGTAGCATCTAAGATGAAGGAGGACCTCATATTCTCGTGTATGTAACAATATCATGTGCTACCACACCTTAGATGCTTTGGTGATACAAGCTCTTCGGAGCCGTTGGATTTGTGACCCAACAACTCCTTGGTGGTTTGAATGTTTTTTTGCAGAAAAGCCCCCAAAGAGTTTGGCCACTGCTTACAAGCACAAAGACTGCTCAAATGCCATTGGATCTTAGATCAAACGACCTCGAAGCTCGTATCACCATAGCATCCAAGCTGTGAGAGCATCTGATGTTTTCTCGCCGGGAGAATATGCGGTGCTCCCGCATTGTAGATTCTATGGTGATACGAGTTCACGGAGATCTAACGGCTCACAACAAGAGGTTTTAATGTTTTTGCAATATACGCCCGAGAGAGTTTGGGAATTGCGCAGAAAGTACAAGTACTACCCATGTGGCATCTGATCACAGATCATACGACCTAGATGCTCGTATCACCGTAGCAGCTAATTAAGCTACGGGGAGCACCTAATATGAGCAAAGGGGAGCCGTTGGATCCATGACGCAGCGGCACACACGAGGCCTGAATGTTTTATTTGAATAAAAAACCTTGGAGAGTTTGGAAATTGCGCATAATTGCAAAGACTACTCCCAAGCCATTGGATCTCAGTTCCAACGATGTAAAAACTCGTATCACCATAGCATCTAAGCTGCGGGGTGGATGTGATATTCTATGCCGCTGTCATTTTTGTTCGTAAACTTGCAAAATACGTGTAACTCGTGCCGTTACTTGTCTAACTGCGCAAAGTGTTTGTTCAAAAAAAACATCCTACACTGAAATATCGGAACAACACAGGGGGTCCCACTTGTCATTGATCAAATTTGCACCTAAAACTAACAAATCTGAAAGAGGAGATTCATACTGGCAACCTGGACTACAAAGCATAAGTCGATAGCCTGAAACAACAACGGTTGTAGGCTTTGTTCCATAACTTGATTTTATACAGTACTCATCAACATGTTGAGTAGAGTAGAGGGAGTGCCTCGTCAACAAGTGCATGACTGTTGACTCACTTACTGGTGGGTCCTAGGTCTAGGATCTCTCTCTCCTCTCCATCATCTAACCTTTAGATGCAGGGGCACACACGAAGAGCGGCGCTAGATTGCCGTGGTGTTATTATAACTAAAAAAGCTTGGAAAATAGAAGAATCGCTTAGAAGAAGAGACATTGTGGCTGGTCGAGACGGAGCTAACCACACCTATCTCCGTGCCACGCTAGCATGAAGAAGTTGTGTGGCTAGTGGGGTGTTTTCGATTGTGGCTAGTAGTACGTCTGATACAGTATATTTTTACACGCACATTTTCCTCCGTGCCGAGACGTGGAACACCCTGCCTTGCGGTTTCGGGGTCCTCCCGGGTGGTGCACACATATATTCTTCCTTGCCGAGACGTGGGATGCCCTACCGCGTGTTTTCTGGGTCCTCCTCGTTCATAGCGCCGAAGCAAGTAAATGAGTCGTCAAATCCCTGAAGTCCACCTTTCTCGCCGAGTACATCAGTGAAGCACGGTGGCTAGCTAGTTGGGCCAGTGCGACCAATTAGCTAGGCCGTCGCCACATTTGTTTTTTCACCCCTCTTTTTATCTCCTTTGCCAGCAGGTAAATTTAAATATCCACCACGGCGTTTCTCTGGTCTTTGGATGCGGCAGGCACGATAGGATTTTTAATTTTTTGATTGACGGGAGCAGGCGCGGCAGGATTTTTATTTTTTTGATTGACGGGAGTAGGCGCGGTAGCAATTAGTCACGATGACTCCGCTTGTAAAACCCACTGCTCCCTGATGTGAAAATTTGTCGACTGGTGTTTTCCCATGGTGAAAACCAAAAGATTCACCCCGCTCCTCGGCTGGCTCCCTCCGCCTTCACGTAGATTGCATTGCCTTTTAGCCGTTTTGCCCCCTTTGCTTCCTCTCCCCATTGCTTCTACCTGGTGCCATGGCGGCGCATTAGATTACAGAGTCTGAGGTGAGGCGCCTGGCACAGGAGCTCCATGCCAAGGATGCGGAGCTCAGGGCCAAGGACGTGGAGCTCCATGGGCTCAAGGAGGAGAGGAGTGCCAAGCTCCTCCGTTATGTGCGGGAGTTGATGGAGCTTCAACAGCGGCAGGCATCCACCACAAAGATGTTCGAGGCATCGGCGGCGTTGCTGCAGAAAGCGGGAGATATGATAGGCCGTCAGGGGAGCCGACAGGAGTGCGAGCGGGCCGA
Source organism: Triticum aestivum (assembly GCF_018294505.1). Classification (NCBI taxonomy): domain Eukaryota; kingdom Viridiplantae; phylum Streptophyta; class Magnoliopsida; order Poales; family Poaceae; genus Triticum; species Triticum aestivum. The sequence goes on from NC_057803.1 coordinate 470,881,006, forward strand.
TCGTGACGAGGTCCAGGATCGCCTCAGCCACTTGGTGGACCAAGTTTCCAGGCACGTGTTGCGGCTGTGCGATGCCTACCGTCGTGCCAGCGCGACCATGCCGGTCGTCGAGCTAAACCCGTTCGACCACCCCGTCAACTTCAACGAGCTGCGGCTTCCTGACCTGGTATCCTTCTTCACCTATATCTCCGAGGAGCCGAGTCGTCTCCGCGCGATGGTGGGGGTGGAGCTAGACAAGGAGGGGTTGCAGGCTGCCGTCGCTGTTGCCTGGCGAATCCTCTCAGGGCTCCGTCACTGGAATCCATTCGTGCCATTGGACCTCGTCTTTGATGAGCTAGCTCCCATCGATCGGGAGCGGGCTCTGCAGGTGGTTGCACCCTGCATCACCAAGGTCATGCGCGTCGAGAAGCAGAGGGACTTCGGTGGCGTTTAGGCGTTTCTGCATGGGCATGTCCATGTCTCGGCGCAACATGACCGTTGGATCAAACTCAGATGGTGCAGATCAATCACTGTAGCACAAAGCGTGTGGGTGTGTTTGGTTGCATTCTCATCTCAATATAGTTGTTCCCTCTTCGTGTATTTGTGCTAACCAACTAGTGTGGACTCATGTACCCTTCATGCACACTGCCAAACACCCAAAAGTGGGTCGAGAAGGGAACTTTAGCTCCCATCCTGTGCACCCTTCATACACCCTGCCTAACACTGATTTGTGCTTCATATGGTTCATGTTTCGTGGAGTACTGTAGCACCGTACTCTCCATGCGTTGTAAACCTAGTTCTGTTCACATTGATCTCACTGTTCATTCTCGACCGAACAGTTGAAAAAGCGGTACTATGTTACATTACTGTTCATATAGTTGACATGCGCACAACATCATTTGTTATCTCATACCTTACTACACTAGTAACAAGATTATGTAGTACTGACATATGAACCACTGCACATGCCTGGTAATAGGAGCACTGTGTATGTTTAAGTGGCTGCTGTGTTTCGCACTCCTACATCGTAAGAGTGGAAACACTTGCTGTAATCATTTTTTTCTTCAGAAAAATAGTGGACACGCTCAACCGTGCGGATCCTCCTCGACGGTCGTCGGGAACCTTGCTACTCACTTTCACCGACATGTGGGACAGCCAGCATCGGGGTCCACTAGCCATGCACTAAATTACTCCGTAGTAGAGTGCCCAACTGCACGGTAGACTACCCCGATCGAAGCGCCACAGTAATGCCCAATGAGCCGTCAAATCACAAAACCCCTCCTTTCCAGCAGTAAGTTGGATGGATGAAGCAACCATCATTTCACTCTTCTCTCTCAGCTTCCTCTCTTGAAGAAAACCCCCACTTGCTTCTCCCTCATCTTGTTCCCCATTTCTTCAAGAAAACCCCGATCTGCTTCTGCCATTGTTCTTCTCTCCCAAATAAGGAAAGGTGAGCGCATCAATGGTGTTGATTCTGGCCAAGGCCCGGTCTTGCGACCCCGAGACTGATCCTATAACTCCCTATCTATTCTTCTTTTGGATTTGTGATTATGATTTCTTTTCTTTTCTTTTATTTCTATTTGACAGTTTCTTGATGGATGCTGGAGTACCGGCCGAAGTGATGTCAATGGCTCTGGCCAAAACCGTCGAGGCTCATCGTACGAAGAAGCACATGCACCCCGCCGAGACTACCGTAGACAAGCTCAAAACCATCGCCCTGTCCAAGCCCCCTCTCTAGGATCCCTCATTAATCAAGTCCAGGTAATATCTCTTCTTGACGATCTTTTTCTCTATCTTGATCGTGTTTTTTCATCTAACACGCAGTACTAGTACTAGTAATACAACTTTCTACCTTTGAAGAGGGTATATTTGCCTCAGTAACTTGTGTTATGGATATTGCAGGTAATCCTTCTGCTCTCATGCCTTTGAAGACATGTTCTAATGTCTTTGTTCACTCATTTCAGTGCGTATATGTAGTGATATATGGAGTAAAATATTGAAACACTACAGGAATCAGGCACTTTGCCATCTGCCATGGCTGACGGCAAAGGGCCTTTGCCGTCCGCCAGCAGACGGCAACATGTCCGGCTGAATAGGCTACAACAAAGGGCTCTTTGCCGTCTGCTGGCGGACGACAAAGATGAAACGGTCTTTGTCGTCCACCAGCAGACGACAAAGAGCCTGGACGGCACACGTGGTGGGTTAGGTCCGTTAGGGGGTTAACAGCGTGCTTTGCCGTCTGCTGGCAGACGGCAAAGACCTTTGCATATTTGCCGTCTGCCAGCGGACGACATAGCGTTCCATGCGGCAGCACCTGGGGGGGCTGGCCTATTTGATTTCTTTACCGTCTGCTGGCTGACGGCAAAGATGCAATGGTCTTTGCCATCTGCCAGCAGATGGCAAAGCATCCAAATAGGCCAGCCTACTGCCCTAGGTTGCACAGGTAGCTGACACTTGGCATATTTGTCGTCTGCTGATTGATGGTAAAGGCCGTTGCCGTCTGCCAGCTGACGGCAAAGAGCCTGTATAGCCCCTATTTTTCTAATTTTTCTTTTATTCATTCAATTTCATATATATATATATATATATATATATATATATACACACACACATATGAAAATACTTTCGACAAGCATACCAACACATATACATACCTACTCATATCCCTGCCATATGGATATTGTCGTGGTTTTGTCACGGCAGATGTCCTAGAGAAAGGACTTAGTCATGGAGCCATCGCGACGGGTTAGCTTGAAGGGGTTAAAGCGGACACAAGGACGCAAGAGAGTTTATACTAGTTCGTCCCCTTCGATGAAGGTAAAGCCTACGTCTAGTTGTGATGGAATTGATGGGTATTTCGATGACTAGGGAGCAAACAAGATTCGCCTATGTCTCGAGTTGTTGTCTGTTGTCTTTTGAACCGCGCCGGGTCGTCCCCTTATATACATGGGTGACACCCGTCAGTTTACAGAGTCCCAACACCGGCTCATAGATGTGTCCGGTTTGGTCTCTACTTATTCCTAACTTACAATACAAGTTACATATTGACGCCGGTTTACGGCTACATGCTCTCAACCGATTATTGGTCTTGAGCCCTCATCTACCTTCATGGGCTTTAACATACTTAACTACTGATGAAGTTAACCCGGCCCAGATAGGCCGGTTTACACCCAGTAGTAATATCCCCAACATTAGGCCCCAGATTGATTTGAACAGGTTCATGTCAATCCTTAGAAAAAACTTCATCTTCAACATCTTCTTGTAGTTTGGTGAACCACCGTGATGTCATCTTCTCTGATTGCTGTAAACCGGCGTGACATCATCTGTCATAAAGAAACTATCCATGATATCTTTTTGTTTAATAGATCTGCGATAATCGAGGCGAAAGCTCTGTTTCCAAACTTGCGGCCCCTTGATTTTCGCACCTGACCCATGTCCCTTGCTTTATAAATAGGACCGAAGGGTCATTTCTTTTTCCCCTTCGTGCCCTTCTGCTTCATCTTCCTCGCGTCGCCCAGCTTCGGAGCTCCGACGCCGCCGTCAACCTCTACACCAACTTTGGCCGCTGCATCACCCCGAGTGTACCAGAGCACCGCAGCGACCTTCCGCTTCTTCCTCAGCTCCGGTAAGTCTTCTATCCTTTTCATCATAGATCTGTCCTAGGGTTTCCATGTTCTCCAGCGTTCATTGCTTGCTTCTTGTTCATATGATAGATCCTTAGACGAGTCTGTGAATCTTCGCTCTGTGTAGCAGTAGTTTTTATCCTCCGTTTTCACTTTCGCATATTAAGACCATAGATCTTATCCGTACCTTCGCTTATTGATTTGGCACTGCTCCTTTTGGGCCTTGAATATTTATCTCCTTTATAAACACGTTCCAGATCCAAAGCTGTAGTATAATCTTGTGAAATCTGTTTTTGTGTACTTACTCATCTGCAGTCTTGACTGTTCAATGCTTAGACTAGGCGGTTTAACTTTGTAGAAAAAATTGACAAACCGGTATATACCATTAGTCCCCTTGTTGAACCGCCAGATGTTGGTTGCTTCATGAAACTCTGGTTCAGATAGTTCTGTCTCCGGTTTAATAGTGCCCATACCAACGTACTTTGATCAAATGCATTTTTGAACCGGAATCTTCTACCTTGTAGATTCCATCATGGCTAAGCAAGTATATGAGTGCAATTGGGTTCCTTCTCGCGTCACAAAGGATCAACTGGACGATTTAGTCCTGATTGGCGCCTTAGGCAGCAAAGATACCATCCATTGGAGGGCTCCTGGCAAAGAATGCCCTCCCACACCTCGAGAAGGAGAGGTTGTTGTTTTCGTAGATCACTTAGCCCAGGGCTTTAAGCCGCCCGGTTCTAAATTTTACCGGGATGTTTTAGCCAATTTCCAACTCCATCCTCAAGACACTGGCCCCAACTCTGTTACAAATATGTGCCACTTCCAAGTGCTCTGTGAGGTGTTCTTTCAAGAGGAGCCCGCAGTGGAATTGTTCAGAGATCTTTTCCATCTAAACCGCCATACTGAGTTTACTGATGGCTCTAATACGGAGTTGGGTGGCATGGCGATTCAGAAAAGGAAAGAGGTCACATACCCTCATGCCAAGCTGCACAGTCACCCCAAGGAGTGGAATCAGACATGGTTCTACTGCAAAGACACTTCCCCTGCTGGTGAGAATCCCTTGCCTGGCTTTCGTCCGGAGCGGCTTAGCAATACACACCCTTTTCCTCAAAGATTGACTGCCCAGGAGAGAAGCAAATATGCTCCCCAGCTGTCAAAGCTCAGAGCCTTTATAGCCAATGGTTTAACAGGGGTTGATCTCGCTCGCTGTTGGATATCATGGAGCATACTGCCCCTTAGTCAGCGCTCCGGTTTGATGTGCGAGTATACTGACAGTGTTGATGACCCACTACGACATTCAAAATTCCAGCTCTCCGGTGAAGAAATCACAGAGGCTGTGCATAAGATACTGAATGAACCGGAACACGTCTGCGCTAGAACCGGCCTGCTTCCCTTCTGTGCCACCAACAAACCGCCAGCTGTAAGATTTTGATTTTTCTCTTTGCTGAATCTGTTATTGATATGTCTGGTCATTGTTTTTAATATCAGTGTTTGCATAATCAGGGCGATGATCCGTTTTGGAGCAAAAACTGCCGCAGGAGAAACCAGAAAAACCAGACAAACCGGAAAGAGCAACCCGGCAAAAGACTAAAGCTGTGAAGAAGACTGCCCACAGGAAAAGAACCACTGCATCTTCTAATCCGGCCCCTGATGATGAGGTGGATAATCTGGACTTTGAGGTAGAGCTTGACTCACTTGGTTTATTTTTCATGCGTCTTATTGATGATGATATTTGTCAGGATGATGCCGAAGCCAGCCACGCGGATGTTGCAGAGGTAATTATTCTCTCTTCCGATTCAGAAACTTTGCCTTCACAAAAAATCCGTCAGGCAAACCGGAAAGTTAAATTTTCTCATACTCTTGCTTATTTGGATCCTAAACTTCTTATGAAGACCCAACAACACGAAGCTCGCTGCACCACCCGGCACAGCGGCCAGGTAGTTACCTCCGCCGGTTTACCGAACAGTCCGGTTTGGAAACGCCATTCCGAGGTCTCTAATTTGCTTATCAGTGCTTGTCCTAAAGCGGGCTGCTTTCGTCAACCTCTTAATCCGTCTGACTCCGATTACCAGGTTACTTCCCACTCATCTTCTGGCGAGTCATCGGCTACTCAGCTCCCACCGCTCAAAATGGTGCTTGGGTAAGCTATACTTATTGTGATGTTTGCAGTACATTGCCTTAGAACATATGCTGTATTCAATTTTGTTATTCTTCTCAGGGCCAAACCTAGGCCAAGCAAGAAGGCCCGCCTGGACAAAGCGGCCGAAGAAGATGTCATTCTTGAACCAGGCAAGACACCCAATCTTGAAGCGGCTATTCCTGAGGATATTTCCAACGATCCACCACAGCCAGATGATGATCTTATTGCTGAAGAGGGACCTACTGATACCTCAGGTCCAATCCATCAGCCCACAGGTTCCATCCGGATTGAAAGCTCCACCGGTCTAGCAAAACCTACTGACAAGCCAACAGCTCCAGTGCAAACCGGCGGTACCAAGGATGATGAGGTTTTCATTACTGGCACTGGCCATACTGAACCAAGCAATCCTGTCGCTTTATCCAAACATTCTGCCATGGAAGAATTTGCTGCTTTTGGCAAAGGCAAGTGGAACGCTGATCTGACGACTTACGCTGCTCTGAACGCCCAAGATATCCATTCCGGCTATCTGAACCGGCTGTATACGAGCCGTGACTACGAAGCCGGTCTGGTTAATATGATGAAAGATAAATATGAGGTAACTTCCATATGATCCTTCCTGCTTGTATGCTTCCATTCTTGCTGACTCTCCTAGCCCCCAAGGGCCGGTTTGAAATATTCTTTCAAACCGGGACTTAATAATATAAATCTTGATGCTTTGAAATTTGCTGATGTAGCCCCCAAGGGCCGGTTCAACTTAACGTAGTTAAACCAGTACTTTAAGTAATTGAAACTGCCGCATCAGAATATATATGATCAAATAGCCATTAGCCCCCAAGTGCCAAGTTGAATGCTTGTATTGATCTTGGGACTTTGTAAACAATTGAAAGATGAAGATTGAATATGCATTAGCCCCCAAGTGCTAAGCACATAACTTGTTATGTGGTTGGTACTTGAATCCTTCTACCGATTTGTTGAAACATATATCTGTATGCCTGCAGGCGGAGCTGAAGACGAAAGAAAACCAAGTCATCGATCTTCAAGAAAACCTGAAAACCCAACAGGCTGAAACCTCCAAAGCAAAAGAGGAATTGGCCAGTGCTTTAAGCGCCATGGAACAACTTAAGGAGAACTTCAAGAAGAAACGGGCGGATTGGGCCACTGAAAAGTCCGCTTTGATCAAACGAGCAGAGGATGCCGAGGCTGCACTAAAACCAGTGACGGATGAACTGACCAGCATAAAGCGGCACGTTCATGCCATGACCACTGCTATCTTTGGTAAGCCAGCTTGCCTTCTGAATTGGCTCTGCCTTCTTACAGAGTCGCCGGTTTATTAACCCTTTATGGTATTTCAGGGACACGCATTGGTCACTTGGGGTGAGATGTGCGGAAGAAATTGAAAGCTGCCTATACATTGGTTGAACAATTGTATACTGGTGCCCAGCGGATCATTTGTACTGTGTCTCATAACAAACCGGCGCCCACTTTGATTCAAGATACTCTGATGAAACTGTCAGTGCTTCCTGCCTGGGTTGAAGAGCTAAAGAAATCTGCTGCTCGAACCGGTGCAATCAATGCCTTAATTCGGGCAAAAGCCTGGGTGCCAGATTTTGATCCTATTGAAGCGGCTCAGGGCTATCCCAGCTTGAAGGAAGACGGGTCAGAATTTGGTGAAGCGGATTTGCGAGCAATAAACCGGGAGGTACGTCCGCTAGCTTGTCAACTGGCTGAGGAAGCAGACTTGTCTCATTATCACGCCCAATATGACAGTCAGAACAAGCGAATAGTTGCACCAATCCATGAATCGGAAAATCTGATCCCTCCAATCCGTAAGCATACTTACGCTCCTGATATTGACCCATCATTGCTGATCCATGATGAAGCTGTTTTTCAAGCATTAATGGGAATCGACTGACAACTGTGGATTTCCAGCCACTGGGTAGAGAAACGGAAGCTGAAGCGGCGCAGGATGACCCACAACCATCAGGCCAGGCTGGTGGCCAAGCTTAAACCGGAAGCCGGTTTTAAAACTGCCTCTCCTTTGTGAAAAACAATTATGTTATTATGGGCACCATGTTGCCTTGTAATAGGCTAGCTGATACCTTTGATGTTGATATGCCTTCGTGCATAACTTGTTCTTCCTGTGGTAATGAACTTTCCAAAACACTTTCTGAAATAAGAAATTCATCAAGTGCCACCGCGGTTGTACCGTCAGGCGGAATATGATGTCTGTATATATGAAATCAAAACATCCAAAACAAAATTTTAAGTATATGATCAAATTTTTGAGATACATAATACCTGCCATCGTTGAGTGTGAAGTTGGCTTGGCCAACCTTGAAGCAGAGTTTTGCAAACCCACACTGTTGGAGGAAATAACAGCTCCTGTATATATATGACGCTGGTTACCATGTAAACCGTGCCGGGTTATGATAAACACCGTGTTACTCCATAAGAGGATGTTAACAACAAGGATCAAATCGGACAAATAGTCTCCAGATTGACGTGAACTGTGTTCTGTCAATTGATTGGTTAAAAAACTTTGTGGGTTTAAAAGAAACACAATGAAAAACAAAAACCCCCCTTCAAAGAAAAGTGTGATGCAAAATCAACGACAAAAAGTTTGCCAAAAAAGATTTATTTAAGCTGATCAAATGGCGTTACCATGGCCAAACACGACCAAGCTCCCGTTAGGTGTAACTATGGTTCTAGTCAGCCAGGTCTCCAAGTGATTCTGTGGCATTTATGCCGACCAAATGGTGTGGTCATGGTTCGGGTTCGACCAAGCCCCCAAGTGATTCTGTGGCCTTAGGCCGATCAAGAGGCATGACTGGTTCAGACGTGACCAAGTCCCCAAGTGATCTGGTGGCTCTCGCCTATCAATAGGCATGTTATTTGTTCGGACACGACCAATCCTCCAAGTGATATAACACGATGCTTTTAGCAAAGCGAACTCAAGGGGTAAACCGGAGGCTGCTTTAGAGCAACTCCGTGTAACCTCACATGATGTAAAAGAACAGATACCCCGCTTTAGCTGAGGTTCCGGTTTATTATATTTAATCATAATATATACATTGTCGTAATATGTACATAAGTATAGCCAATGGCTCAGGTATAATAAGGCCGAAGATGAGCTATATTCCATGGCCTGTTAGTCTCCTCCTCTGATGTACGTGAGTCCTTATGCTCTCGAATATCGATCAGATAGTACGACCCATTGTGCAGATTCTTGCTGACCACGAAAGGCCCCTCCCAAGGTGGGGATAGCTTATGCATATCAGTCTGATCTTGGATGAGCCGAAGCACCAAATCTCCTTCCTGAAAGGCTCTGGTTCTGACCCGGCGACTGTGATAACGACGAAGATCCTGCTGGTAAATCGCCGATCGGGAAGCTGCGATGTCACGCTCTTCATCCAACCGGTCCAAAGCATCTTGCCGTGCTGTCTTGTTGTCCGCTTCAATATAAGCCGTGACACGAGGTGAATCATGACGGATATCACTGGGGAGAACCGCCTCCGCTCCATAAACCATGAAGAACGGTGTGTATCCTGTTGATCTGTTGGGTGTTGTATTGATGCTCCATAACACAGATGGTAATTCTTCTACCCAACAACCCGGCATTCTCTGCAAAGGAACCATGAGCCGGGGCTTGATGCCTCTCAAGATCTCTTGATTAGCTCTTTCTGCTTGACCATTGGACTGTGGATGTGCCACTGATGAAACGTCGAGCCGGATGTGCTCCCGTTCGCAGAACTCCTTCATAGCACCTTTGGACAAATTGGTACCATTATCTGTGATAATACTGTGCGGAAAACCAAACCGGAAATCACCTTTTTGATGAACTGAACCGCCGTGGCCGCATCACACTTGCTAACAGGTTCTGCCTCCACCCACTTTGTAAACTTGTCAACCGCCACCAGGAGGTGGGTCTTCTTATCTTTGGACCTTTTGAAAGGCCCAACCATATCCAGCCCCCAAGTCGCAAACGGCCAAGTAATTGGAATCATTCTCAATTCTTGAGCCGGTACATGAGCACGTCTTGAAAACCTTTGGCAACCATCACATCGTCTGACCAGATCTTCCGCATCAGCATGAGCAGTTAACCAATAGAAGCCATGGCGAAACGCTTTAGCCACCAGAGACTTTGAACCGGTGTGGTGTCCACAATCTCCTTCGTGGATCTCACGCAAAATTTCACGGCCTTCTTCAGGAGACACGCAATGTTGAATAGCTCCTGATACACTGCAATGATGCAACTCACCGTTGATGATAGCCATGGACTTGGATCGCCGGATTATCTGCCGGGCCAGAATCTCATCCTCTGGCAACTCGTCCCGGTTCTTGTACGCCAGGTAAGGAAGCGTCCAATCCGGAATAACATGAAGAACTGCCACCAATTGAGCCTCCGGATCAGGAATAGCCAAATCCTCTTCACCAGGGATCTTCACCGACGGGTTGTGCAGCACATCCAGAAAAACATTGGGCGGGACTGGCTTGCGCTGAGAGCCCAGCCGGCTTAAAGCGTCCGCCGCTTCATTTTTCCGCCGGTCCACGTGGTCCACCTGATAGCCTCTTAAATAACCTGCAACATTATCCACCTCACGATGATATGCTGCCATGAGTGGGTCCTTGGAGTCCCAAGTGCCAGACACTTGCTGAGCCACAAGGTCCGAGTCACCGAAGCACTTAACTCGACTTAGATTCATCTCCTTAGCCATCCGGAGACCATGGAGCAAGGCTTCATACTCAGCTGCATTGTTAGTACAAGGGAACATTAAACGGAGAACATAACAAAACTTATCACCTCGTGGGGAAGTTAATACGACTCCAACCCCCGAGCCTTCCAACTGCCTGGATCCGTCAAAATGGATGGTCCAATACGTATGATCCGGCTTTTCTTCAGGTGCTTGCATTTCTGTCCAATCATTGATGAAATCAACAAGTGCTTGAGACTTAACCGCTGTCCGAGGCACATACTTCAAACCATACGGCCCCAGCTCTATGGCCCACTTTGCAATCCGGCCAGTTGCTTCCCGGTTCTGGATGATATCTCCCAAAGGAGCAGAACTGACTACCGTAATTGAGTGCCCTTGGAAATATTGTTTAAGCTTCCGGCTTGCCATAAAAACTCCATACACCAGCTTCTGCCAATGCGGATACCTTTGCTTGGACTCAATGAGCACCTCGCTGATATAATAGACCAGACGTTGAACCGGATGCTCCTTACGTGCCTCTTTTCGCTCCACCACAATAGCTACGCTGACCGCCCGAACATTAGCAACAACATATAGCAGTGACGGCTCCTTGTCAACGGGAGCGGCGAGCACAGGCGGATTGGCCAATTGCCGCTTTAAGTCCTCAAATGCTTCATCAGCAGCAGAACTCCAGATAAACTGATCCGTCTTTTTCAACATCTGATACAAAGGGATTGCCTTCTCACCCAGGCGACTGATAAACCGGCTTAGCGCAGCAATCCGGCCTGCCAGGCGTTGAACATCGTTGATACACTTCGGTTTAGCCAGAGAGGTGATAGCCGTGATCTTCTCCGGATTAACCTCAATTCCCCTGTTGGATACTAGAAAACCCAATAGCTTGCCCGCTGGTACACCAAAGACACACTTGTCCGGATTAAGCATCATCTTGTATGTTCTCAGGTTATCAAAGGTTTCCTTCAAATCATCAATCAGAGTCTCCTTCTCCCTGGATTTAACCACGATATCATCCACGTAAGCTTGTACATTACGGCCAATCTGCTTGTGAAGACAATTTTGTACACACCGTTGGTAAGTTGCCTGGGCACTCTTGAGCCCGAAGGGCATAGACACATAGCAGAAGGCTCCAAAGGGAGTTATAAATACTGTCTTCTCCTGGTCCTTAACTGCCATTTTGATCTGATGATAGCCAGAATACGCATCCAAAAAACTTAAACGCTCACAACCCGCCGTGGCATCAATAATTTGATCAATATGGGGGAGGGCAAAAGGATCTGCTAGACAAGCTTTATTAAGATATGTGTAATCCACACGCATGCGCCAGGTGCCGTTTTTCTTGAGGACCAGCACCGGATTGGCAAGCCACTCGGGGTGAAAAACTTTAACAATAAAGCCAGCTGCTAAGAGCTTGGCTACCTCTTCTCCAATCGCCTTGCGTCTTTCTTCGTTAAACCGGCGGAGGAACTGTTTCACCGGTTTATATTTAGGATCCACATTAAGTGTGTGCTCAGCGAGTTGCCTCGATACACCTGGCATGTCGGAGGGCTTCCATGCAAAAATGTCCCGATTCTCACGGATGAACTCGATGAGCGCGCTTTCCTATTTCGGATCCAAGTTGGCAGTGATGCTGAACTGCTTGGACGAATCGCCAGGTACGAAATCAACAAGCTTAGTTTCTGCTGCCGATTTGAACTTCAGGGCCGGATCATGCTCCATAGTTGGCTTCTTCAACGGAGTCATGTCCGCAGGATCAACATTGTCTTTATAGTACTTCAACTCCTCGGTGGCACAAACCGACTCTGCATAAGCCGCATCTCCTTCCTCGCATTCCAAAGCGATTTTGGGCTTCCGTGAACCGTTATTGTCCCCTTGTGACCCGGCATCTTGAGATGCAAATACACATAACAGGGCCGAGCCATAAACTTGGCGTATGCCGGTCGCCCAAACAGGGCATGATATGGACTTTGGATTTTCACCACTTCAAACGTCAATGTCTCCGACCTGGAATCATGATCATCCCCCAAAGGCCACTTCGAGAGCTATCTTACCAATGGGATATGCTGATCTGCCAGGCACTACACCGTGGAATACTGTATTAGATGGTTTGAGATTCTTATCTGTTAGTCCCATACGACGGAAGGTCTCATAGTACAGGATGTTAATGCTGCTCCCTCCATCCATGAGCACCTTGGTGAACTTATAACCTCCCACCTGAGGCGCCACCACCAGAGCCAACTGACCCGGATTATCGACCTAGGGTGGGTGATCCTCTCTGCTCCATATGATTGGCTGTTCAGACCAATGTAGATAACGAGGTATGGCCGGTTCAATAGAGTTGACTGCCCGCCTCTGAACCTTCCGGTCTCGCTTGTCCAAGCTAGTGGTAAAGACATGGTACTGCCCACTACTCAACTGCTTTGGGTTGCTCTAGTAACCTGATTGTTGCTGCTGTTGGTTGTAACCACCCTGGTTGTTCTCACTATTTTGACCATTATGTCCGCCCGGATTACCATTAAATCCTGAACCGGAACTTCCTCCACCGTAACCTGGCCCGGACCCTGAGCCACCGCCAGATCCGTGATCATACCGGAAATTATTAGAATTCTTTAACTCCTGCATAATAAAGCAATCCTTCCAAAGGTGGTTTGCTGGCTCCTCCTTCGTCCCATGTCTTGGACAGGGTTGGCTTAGCAGATAGTTTAGGCGGTTTGGGTTAGGGTTGGGTGCTCCACTACGATTTTTCGGCCTACCCTTGCGTCGCTGGCCATTGTCCTGTGCGTTGGTATTAGCCACAAAATCCATGTTACCATCCGCTTTACGCTTGCCTCCTCCGCCATTGCCTACCCAGTGATGCTGCTGACCTTTGGAGCTGCTGTTCTTCTTCCCTTTCCCTGTCTTGTCATCATCAGATTCGGGATCCTTGGTACTATCAGAATCAACATATTTCACCAAAGCGGCCATGAGGGTCCCCATGTCGGTGCAATGACGCTTCATCCGTCCCAATTTCAACTTCAGGGGCCCAAACCGGCAGTTGCCTTCTAGGGTTAATACTGCGGTGTCAGCGTTGACGCGGTCTGAGGAAAGCAACAATTGTGAAACCCGGTGCACCCAATGAGTCATTGATTCTCCTTCCTCCTGGATACATGCAGCTAAGTCCACTATCGACATAGGCTGTTTACAGGTATCCTTGAAATTGCTGATAAACCGGGCTCGTAATTGGGACCATGAACTGATAGAATTAGCTGGCAAGCTTTTTAACCAAGTATGGGCCATTCCTTCAAGCATCATGGTGAAGTATTTCGCACACGCTGTGTCATCCACATCAAGCATCTCCATGGCCATCTCATAGCTCTCCACCCATGTCTCTGGAGGTTGATCCGCCGTGTAATTTGGTACCTTGCGCGGGCCTTTGAAATCCTTGGGCAGGCGCATGTTGCGTAAAGCGGGGATAAGGCAAGGCACCCCCAAAGAACTAGAAGTAACACCAGGTTCGATCGAGATGGTTGGACGAACCGGCGTGAGCTGCCGAGCCTGCTGCTGTGCGGCTAACTCGGCCTCCCTGCGCGCTCGGGCCCGGTTCACCACTTCCTGAGCGTCATCAGCACCACCTGTCGGGTTGTTGCCATGGGGTGCTCCACGTCGTTCATTACTCGACACTGCTGGTTCAGCCATATGTCTGCTATAGCTCTAGCTTGGACGGGGGGTCGAGTGGATCCGGTCGCGGCTGTACGAGTACGCTTCCTGTTGGGCCAAAGCTGTCCTCAGAAGTTCCTTGACCCGCTGTGTCTCTACTGCCTGCGGAGAGTCACCTTCAATTGGAATGGCCTCCAGCCGTGCAGCAGTGGCAACAAGATTGTCCATTGGGTTGGAGTAGTGACCCGGAGGTGTTAAAGCATCCTGAGGTATAACGGTGTTTTGACGAGGCGGGTCCATCTGACGAGGCTGAACCGGTGCACCGGTCCCAGGGGCTTCTGCCCGGTTCCCCTCCAGCAGATTGCCGGCTCTTGGTCCTGGAGTGTTGAAAAGGTCTCTAGCCTCGAAAACCGGAGGTAAGCGGGATCGGTGCTTCCTCCTCATGACTTCATGCGACGCGCTCTGGTCCAACATAAGCCTGTAGGCCTGTGCGTCTAAAGCGGCCCGCTCTGCGGCCATCCTGGTGTCCTCAGCCGCCAGATCCTTCTTGGCCTGGGTGATTTGTTCCTTTACCTTTGCAATCTCCGTGTTGTGAACGTCCTGATCTGGCGGATTAACTTCCGCCATAAGCACAGACAACGCATCAAATAGTTCTGATAGAACCTGAGCCGGTGGGCGCACAGGGCCTCCTGCCCCGGCAGCCGTCGCCGCTGCTGAACCGGAGATAGTTGCCACGGCTATCAAAGAATGAAGCGCTGCTTGTGTTCCGGTCATGAATATTCCAACCCGGTTAAGCAGATCAGAGGGGTCCGGAATACTGTCGCCATCGGAACAGCTCTCAATCCGGCCATCTTGTAGCTGATAAAGAGATTCAGTTTCTCCGGTCGAAGATTCATCACCGGAACAAGCGACAGTCGCCCCGCGAAACTCCGATCCGTCCTCATAACTTCCTCCATGGATCACTCCCACGAAGGCACGCTTCATGGCCGGTTTAACCCGGGCGGATTGCGCACGCTGAGCCGTCTTGACGAGGTCGGTGCAGATGTCCGGCTCAGGGCCCGGTTCACTGATCTTGCCAATGAAAACGTGAATGCTACCAAAGGGGACCCGGTACCCGTACTCAACTAAGCCGGCCTCGGGGCCCCAGCCTGCATCGTTGATGTAGAGTTTGCCGCGACGAGTCTTAGTCATCCGGCCTACAGTGTAGCCCTCGAGTCCTTCAAAGCAGCCCTCCAAGAACAGGAAACCATCATGCGATAGCCCCACGGTGGGCGCCAACTGTCGTGGTTTTGTCATGGCAGATGTCCTAGAGAAAGGACTTAGTTGTGGAGCCATCGCGACGGGTTAGCTTGAAGGGGTTAAAGCAGACACAAGGACGCAAGAGAGTTTATACTAGTTCGGCCCCTTCGATGAAGGTAAAGCCTACGTCTAGTTGTGATGGAATTGATGGGTATTTCGATGACTAGGGAGCAAACAAGCTTCGCCTATGTCTCGAGTTGTTGTCTGTTGTCCTTTGAACCGCCGCCGGGTCGTCCCCTTATATACATGGGTGACGCCCGTCGGTTTACAGAGTCCCAACACTGGCTCATAGATGTGTCCGGTTTGGTCTCTACTTATTCCTAACTTACAATACAAGTTACATATTGACGCTGGTTTACGGCTACATGCTCTCAACCGATTATGGGTCTTGAGCCCTCATCTACCTTCATGGGTTTTAACATACTTAACTACCGATGAAGTTAACCCGGCCCAGATAGGCCGGTTTACGCCCAGTAGTAATATCCCCAACAGATATGATCATGATACACATATACATAGCAAATCAAAAGTCTGTATGCAACATATATAGCTAGTGAACATATCAAACAACAAGCATACAATGGTTTCATCCATACATACATATATAGGTAGCAAGTTTCTCATTGTTCATCCTAGAAATATATATATATATATATATATATAAATCAGCATGTATATATTCATCAGTTAATGGAGTTTGTCACTTTTATTACGTCCATGCAACCTAGACGCTAATAGGTAAAGATAGGTCCTAATCCCACCCGAGTATGTGTAGATTGGGTTTGTTTTCCCATGCTCTACTCTGGATCTGACGCGAAATTTCGGCAGCACCTCCCCGCTGTTCTCCTGATAAACGTCTCGGCAATAAGCAGAGAGGATATGTACCCGAAGAACAACAGGGAGGCACTAACGAAATTCTGCATCGGATCTAGAGCAAAGCATATGGGAAAACGAACCCAATCTACACATACTCGGGTTGTCCATGGATAACGTTGGACAATTCAAAAGAATCACAGTTATAAATATGCAAATGCATGCATATTTATAGATGTTCCCCTTTCGAACGGGAGACACATAGTGGTCACACATACTGATGATTGAAGACACCTATAGATAGCAAGTTTCATCGGCACGAAGACCAGAACAGAGAAAATGAAGGGGGGGGAGGAGGAGATGTCATTTGTGCTCACTCAGGAACGTAGGGGCAGAGCTCGTCGAACACTAGACCCTCGCAGCGATGAAATAATCGCACATTTAAATCGAAAGATGGGTAACATGGAAATTTTGTTTTTTCCGCCGACCTAACTAAATATTTACAATAGGACGAGCGGGTTAGGGGGTTCTATGGCGTCGATGGAACCCTAAATAGCAAGTATCATCGGTGCGAGATACATGTGGCGCTTGTCGTTGAACACTAGATCCACATCCCACAAGTGAAGCCGGCGCCTGGCGTCCCGCAACAATAGTTTTGGTGGCCGATGATGGTCGAACACCTTGGAGAATTTGTCTGGCAGCCTCTGCGATGAGGATTAAAGCCAAGTTTTGAAATTTCAAACAACCAAACCAACTTGAGTCAGTTTGGGTGTTTCAAGTTTCAACACTTGGCTTTTAATCGTCATCGCAGAGGCTGCTAGACAAATTCGCAATGGTGTTCGACTGCCATCAACACCGAGAACTGTTGTTGTGGGACGTCGGATGCCGGCATCACTTGTGGGGCGTGGATGTAGTGTTCGACACCGACGTCCACATGTATCTCGCACCGATGATACTTGCTATTTAGGGTTCCATCGACACCGACGAACCCCCTAACCTGCTCGACCCGGTTTCGTCGGTGATGCACCCCTAATCTTCTTCTTCCTCCTCCTCCTCTTCTTCTTCCTCCTTTTCTTCTTCTTCTTCTTCTTCTTCCTCTTCTTCTTCTTCTTCTTCTTCTTCTTCTTCTTCTTCTTCTTCTTCGTCTTTTATCTTTCTTCTTTCTTCTTAACCTAAACTAAACCTAATAAACTTAACCTAAACTAAACTAAATCTAAACCAAAAAATAGGAACTAAACCTAAACTAAACTAAGCCTAAAATAAACTAAACCTAATTAAACTAAATCTAAAAAAACAGAAAAAG
>NC_057803.1:470899154-470907545 GCF_018294505.1 Triticum aestivum
GGCGAGGCGGCGGGGCGGGGCGGCCGAGGCAGCTCGGGCACGTGGCGGCGGGGAGAGGTGGGGCGGCGGGGGCTGCTCGGGCACGGGGCGGCGGCGCGGGTGTGATGAGGGAGGGAGAGAGAGGGGAGAGAGAGAGGGACGTAGGGTTGGCGGCTTATTAGTTTAGGTCATAGCTCTTTGCCGTCCGCTAGCAGACGACAAAGAGCCTAGCTAACATATGTTAGTTGGCCACTTTCTTTGCCGTCCGCTAGCTGACGGCAAAGAGTCTTTGCTATCAGCTAGCCGACAACAAAGAAAATGACCATTAGGAGGCCCTCGCTGGTACGCCACCCTCCCTCTTTGCCGTCCGCTAGCATCCGCTTGCTGACGGCAAACACCATCTTTGCCGTTCACACTTTCTTTGCCATCAGCTTTTTGTATGCCGATAGAAAAGACCTCCTTTGTCGTCAGCTAGCTGACGACAAAGACTAGCTGACGGCAAAGATCCTGATTCCAGTAGTGAAAATCATCTTATATTTCTGAACAGAGGTAGTAATAAAATATCTGGTTTCTATTTGAATTAGAACCAGGTCCGCGGTGGAGATGAAGTTCTCAAAGTCATGCCATGTGAACTGGAAGACCTGAGGATGAGTTCTACTGCTAAACTATCCAGCTGTTGTGTCCTTGTCGCCACGTGTCCTAAACTAGTGTTTTCCTGTGGCATTGTTGTCAGGCGTGTTCTCGAGGCTGTACTTGACCACAACAATTTCCTGCCTGTGCCTTCGATTACGAAGGGTGTGGTTCTTGTGAAGGTTCCTAACAAATCTGATGCGGCCTGTCTTCATCGTCATGTTTATGAGTGGAAAGACCACTCTGTTAGGTTCTCCAAGGTTGACGAGATGGTGATGGTGTAGGTAGACATATCTCACGAAGTCTATGGCCTAGTCAGTTATGCGAGGTTCATCGCGTAGGTCGGTGGCAAGAAATAGTCTACAGAGTTTAATTAGTACAACTTTGCTTGTCTGTAGTAAGTAATATTGTTCAGTACTAGATTTGTGTTTGTGAACCCTGTATTGTTTAGTACTACCGCTTTTGGTGTGTGGTGAGTCCTGAGAACAGTCTATGTTAATGTCTATCCACTCAATTCAGTATGTATATTTGAAGTATCCAGATCATCTTTTTTGTGAGGATGGTTTATTAATTATGGTTACACTCCGATATATGTATGCATTGCAGGGTTTATCGCACCCACCGGGATTTCCAGTCCCATGGATGTTCGGTCCATACGATTTGTCACGACCTTTGGACTGTCCTGCTTGTGGGAGTAGGCGGGGGCCATGCATGCCATGCGTAGTTGGACGATCAATCTTCTATTTAGTACTTCAACATAGTGATTTCCTGGTAAGGATTCATTCGTGTCACATCAAGTAAATCTTATTGATTTACTGTCTAAATCTTATTGATTTAATGTCATGTTCTCTTTCTTTTGCTGCAATTTTACGATGTAGGTTTTGCCATGTGACATTCATCACAGAATAAACCGTTTGGTTTGCTCTACGATGGTTATTTTTGCAGGTTTCACTTCTTATGTTGTGTTAGTAACTAAGGCACTATCCATCACTTATATTACTAGAAACAATTGGATCAGTCTGTTGTCTGAGTACAAGCTAAATCCCTATGATGAACTGTAGTTTGGTTTAACAAACACACCACAATTAGTCCTTCTCGCGTTTAAAAGAAATGGAGAAAAAGACTGGATCACGGTCATGGAGCCTACTCAAGTTAGAAAGCTGATCATAGCAGACCAGACATGATCGCCGCTGTCTCGCACATCAGTACCACCTTCAGCAACAGATCGAGCACCAACACCTTCTCCGACGACACTTGCTCTAGCACTAGCAGTGGGAGCAGCTCAGTCTGATCCAGCTGAGGATTGGGAACCGACCGTATCAGCGGATCAGGCTGATCTACCGGAGGATCGGGCATCGACACCGGCACCTGCTCCGACACCGGCACCGGCTCTACAAGGAGCACCATCTCCGGCAGCAGCAACGACACTACCAGTCGCACCGGCACATGCACCAGCAATGGCTTTGGCACCTGCACCAACACTTGCACTTGCATCTGCTCCGGCCCGTGCAACGGCAACGGAACCAGCTGTTGCACCGACAACAGTTTGGGCTGCAGTTCGCACTTCATATACCAAAGTTCGTACAAAAACCGACATGTCCACCTTCTTGGTAAGCATTGGCCGCCCAAGTGCTTCGTTCTTTTTTCTTTCTATGTTGTTTCACATGATTCACTGTGTTGATCTAACCGTTTGTGTATATCTTTTTGTTTGCAAACAGAGAATTCCTAGAGAAACGAGGGAGTCGTTCAACAATCCGGGCGACCGTGGCCAAGTTTCTCTTACCATGCGCAGCCTTGGTGTGAATGAACCCGCTCAATATACCGTAAGTACAAAGGATGGACGCATGATGATTGATGCTAAAGGATGGTCAAGGTTCAAATCTAAATCATGTCTTGCGGTAGGGGATGATGTAAAAATTGAACTTTCTCGGCAAGGAGACCTGGTCCAAATCAACTTTGAAATTCTTCAGTAGCAGCACGCAACTGCCGAACTGATCTATCCTCCGAGAGATTTTGATGTAATAATATGAAATGGTGAAACAAGTGTCCTGTGTGTATAAGTAGTATGTCAGTACTATTTATCACGTGGTATATCGTTGATAGAATTGCAACTCTGATTGCTGGTGAGGAACTGTCGTTCGATTTCATTCTAACAGCTGTCGTGCTTTATTTAATTTTGTGTATTCGCCTTGTGACAGCACCTAAAACTAGCGCCGTACCGATCGCTTGCAATATGAAAAGCGCCAAGGTAGAACACATGGCCCCCCGAACATGTAGGCCCACCGGCCTATGGCCCAAAGTCTAGAACCATGAGCCTGTCTGAGTATTATATTCTCAGCTGAACCCCCATAATGCCCGTGCGTTATACGTAGCATCAAGATGCATTTGTATGAGTATTTTATCTTGTGAGAGAAAAGTATGAATGAGGGAAGGCCTTATTTGCAAATGTGGAGAGGTGTGCGGGTACCTTTTTGCAAAATTGCCGTAGTTTCCTTCCTATCCGTCAGATATAAATCAAACGGCCTATATTGCAGGATGGCAGGCACACCATCATCACCAACTCGTCTATACCGTGTTAAAAAAACTTTGTTTTTTATAACTATATATGTTATATATATATATTCCCCTTGATTTTTCTTATGTATAAAGTTGTGATTTAAAAGATTTTTATATTTCTTTATAGAGGGAGTATCTCTGTGTCAAAAATATATTTATGTGTAACTAGTTACTCCTGTCTTTCTACTTCCTTTCGCTGATATGTGGGGCATCCGGCAACAGGGTCCACGTGCCATATGCACCAAATTAGAGTGCACAACTGCACTGTGGACACACCCCGGTTGTAGCGCCGCAGTAATGCCCAATGAGCCATCAAATCACAAAACCCCCCACCTTTCCAGCTTTAGCAGTAAGCTGGATGGACGAAGCGGCAATATTTCACTGGGCCTGAATACCCTTCTCCCTCGTCAGCTTATTCAGAGAAAACCCCCTCTCCGCGATTTCATAGGGTTTTCTCATGGAGAACCAGGTACGAATTCTTCATCCATTCCCGATAAATCCAAGTCCCTTGGTCGCGGGTAATCCTAGGATGGCAGCCGCCGCGGTTGCTACATTTTTCTTTCTACTGAATCATTTGCAGTGCCCAAAGTGCGAGGACCCTACAGGCTTCTGCGCGCTCGGCGAGACGCCACACTTGTTCCTTCTCATCCTAACATAGGATTTTAAAATGCGCACGGTATGTTCCTAAAATCCTCTTTTCTATCTGGGAGGTTGGAGTTTTTTGAACATGCTGTCGACTCATTTGGAAATTTGGATTGCTTTAGTTGGATAAAAGGTACTAGTACCATGGTCAACACTGACGTGAAGGAGGAAATTATTTCTAGATTTGGGTAGGGAATACATTGTGTTCTCATATTATTTTTCCTGCAGTGCATTCCTTGCTCTGCTAAAACACATGTACTCAAGATGCTTGGCCTTGCCATAACTGAATACACCAGTTTAATGGTCACGGTGAAGACAAACCATGGATATAAGTTCCGAGTTGGGTTCATGAACCAAGAAGATCGCTGCTTTTTTATGGCCAAACTTGGAAAAACTTTCTCAAGTGTTACAGACTGAAAGTTGGCGTACGAATGTTGATGGAAATAGCAAAACCTGGTCTCATCTTCACTACGATCTTCCACCCGGACATCATTCCAATTGTTCATCCATGTTAGTTTTGTATCTGGTTCTTGCTTGTTGCCTCGATTACTTCTTAATCCGCCTATTCTGTCTAACTAATCACAGTTTAACTTTAGAAGTAGCAACGAATCTCTCATGAAGATGCTACTTCTAACTAATATTTTCTTATAATTGGTGGCACGTGTAGTTTTTTCAGAGTTAAGCAGGCTATTCGTTTGTTATTCTATAAGAACTTGGCTGTTACTGATGGCACTGAAGTTGACTGGGACGACATCCACAAGTTCCTACACTTTATTGATCATCTTGAGGTCCTTGTGGGGCGTTTCAATGGTGGAAGGCCATGTGGGATATGTGTGCCACTGCTGCACTCGTTGAACATGCCCAACTGTGTCGAGAAACTTATGGTACGAGTTGTTTTTTGTTATATATGTTGTTCATAAAATCTTGCTTATATACAATTTTATAGTTGTGATCTTCTTGAAATAGAAACTGCCCAGTTCTATTGTTCCTATACAAATGGCTGACCATGGTCGGGTCAGACTTGCGCTTGGTCACAACATGATGTTTATGTCAACCTACTGCATTCCCCTTGGAGGTGAAAATATACTTATTCATGGGTGGTCTCAAATAATGAAGGCCCGTCCATCTTGGAGAATAGGACAAAAGATTATGTTCCTGCTTTTCCATGGCTCTAAAGCGAATATCCTATTTATTGACCACATTGCGAGATGAAGCCGCTTCCACAATGTTGTGGATGCGCGGGGTGGCGCCTGGGCCTTGTCCTGGGGCTTGGTGGCCTAACCCTTGGTTAACTGTAGGCAAAGTAGCACTGTTCGAGGTGTGATTTGTATGGTTGAACCTGTATAAGTACTCATACTGCTTTCAACTATGGTTGTTAAGTGCCCCTGCTGGTTTCAGTTAATGTTGTTAAGTACTCCTGCTGCTTTTACATTATGTCGTATTTCTTCAGTCCTGTCTTTCTCCTGCCGCCAAAACCAAATCAGCACCGGCAGGGCCGCGCGCTTCCACCTCCCATGGCTGGTTGTGCCTCAGCGCACGCATCGCCGCCCACCGTCTCCTAAACGTTAACGCCGACGTCCCAAGCCTCGCCATCGTCCTCCGCGCGCTTTGGTGCGCTCGCCGCGGCGCCGCCCTCTCGCGTTGTCAACATGGTCAACGAACAAGAGGAATCGGCAGAGGACTGTACATGGAGAGGATGACAGTAGGGGCCCACCATGTCCATGGCCGGGCGCAAGGAAGTTCCTCATTTTTTGTTATATATACTCCATTGTCAGCTTATGGAGAAAGAAAATGTTTTCTCCTAGTGGTTTCCTCACATTTGGGACCCATGACATTGTCAGCGTATATAGTCAATAGACAAGAGAATATCACAAGATCGGCTGACACCTGGGACGTAGAGCAGTATTTTTTTATTGTTGAGACAGAGCGGGGTTTCAACTGGGCTTTGGCCCGTCTAGCCCAGGCTTATATTTTATGTTCACCACATGACCAGCCCAGCTATTTTTTCTTTGTGAAAATGAGCCCAGTTTTTTCTGAAGAATACCCAATCTAGGACTACTTATTTTTCTATGCCGTGATGGGCTGCAATTCTTTCAAGACACCTGCAAATCTTGAAAGTAATATGAAATGGGTTGTAAATATAAAAACAGATGAAAAATTGGCAATTACTTTATAATTTCTGAATTTTTTCACATTTTCAAATTCCAATTTCACTCGGCTTTAACCTAATTTAAATATATCTTCAAAGTACTTTAAATCTGACTCGAGATTTCGGTATTAAAAATAGTTTGGAACCCACAAAAATATGCGAAGTTTCGTTTAAATTTTTAACCCTGGCCCTGGCCAACAAAAAAATGGACTGCAATAAATTGCATAAGAAGTTGCAATGAGCTATATATAAATTATTAATAAAATAGGGAATGGTCTGACTTGTGTCCTATTAAGTTGACGCATATGCAAGATTTTTTTACTTATTATATACGTCAACAAATGATTCTAGTAGACGTAACCGTTGGATGTCAATCCAACGACCGTCGTGTTTCTTCAATCTGTGATCTTCTTGCTCCACCCGCCAAATCCAGCGCCGGCGGGACCGCCTACTCCTGCCTCCCGTGGCCAGCTGTGCTGCCGCGCAGGCCTCAGCGCCCCTACTATTCCCACCACTGGCCAGGCCATCCCTCCACTCACCCACATCCCTCCACTGCTATGGCTTCGCCGCCTCCGGGTCATTCACTTCCGGGGTCTCGCCGTCGTCCATCACGCTGGTGTTCTCGGCACGGCGTGGTCAGCATTGTCAACAAACAACAACATCAGAAGAGGGATGTACATGGAGAGGCTGATAGTTGGGGCACACGTGGTCCATGGCCGCACGCAAGCAAGTACCTCCTTATTATGCCAAAAAGAATGAATAATCCTGCTGACATCTCGGGCCCACCAGCTATATCTTCACATGCAAGGAAGTGCCTCCTTATTACGCACAAAAAAATGAATACTCCCCCTTCTAGCTGGGACCCACCATAGTGGGAGCTGACTTGTGGGCCTACTAAGTTGACGGGGACGGAGGGCTTTGTCAACTTAGTCAATATGAATGATTATAGCTCCAGTGACCGTACGATGTCCATCCAACGGCCGTAGTGCTTGTTCAACCTCTAGTCTTCTTGCTCCAGCCGCCCAAACCAGCGCCGGTCGTGTTGCCTGCTCCTGCCTCCTGTGGTCGGCTGTGCTACCGCGGAGGCTTCACCGCCCCCTACTACTCCCACCGCTGGCCAGCCCATCCCTCTACTCACCCACACCCCCTATTATTCTGCGGCGACGGCAGCCTCACACCGCAGCCGAACCAGTGAACCCTCGTACTCCTCTCTGCGTGGGCATCCACTGCTGTGTCTTCCCGGCTCCACGCCGTCCCCTTCCTAGGCCTCGCCGACGTCCACCGCCTTGGTGCTCTCGGTCTGGCATGGTCATTGTGGTCAAGGAACGACTTCCGTCGGAATAGTACTGTACGTGGAGAGGCTGACAGCTGGGTCCACGACCGCAGCAAGGAAGTGCCTCCTTATTACGCGCAAAATAATGATTCCTCCACCTGACAGCAGTGACCCACCAGACGGGCCAATGTATTTCACGGAAAAAAGTTCCCCCTGATTGCTGGGACCCACCAGCTACATCTTCGCACGCAAGGAAGTGCCTGACAGTCGGGACCCACCTGGTCAAAGCGTATGTAGCGTTGTCATTCTAGTCGCAAACATGTACGTACATACGATCGGTCTGTCTGCAGGCTGCAGCGATGAATCGTTACCGTGTAAGGAAGGGCACGTGTCGTAGTATGGGCGCACACGTGTCGTAGTAGAGGCGCACACGTGGCATGTACACGTACATACATCCTGGGTGCAAGAAAGTAAATACGACCACGTACATACATACAGGTGGGGTCTCGAACGCCTACTCACGCATACGTACGGCCAGGGCTCGTGTACATGGATGGGTTGGAATGGAGAAACTGCGTCGTCGTCGTGTTCAATGGGAGCCAACCAGCTTGGACGGAATAGCCGATCAAAACGAGGCCTAGCGTACCGCAAAACGGAGGAAATGACCTTGTGTTCGACCGGCCACGGTCGAAACGGGATCCTGTTCATTGGGAGGGGTGTGGCGTACTGCAAAATGGAGGAAACAGACTTCTCTTGGACCTCCTATGGTCGAAACGGGGTCCTGTTGATCGGGAGGGGTGTGGGGTACCGCAAAACGAAGGAAACAAACTTGTGTTGGAGCGCTACGGTCGAAACGGCGGTCCTGCTCATCGGGAGGGGTGTGGGGTACCACAAAATGGGACTCCATGGGATACTATTCATCTCAACCGTCGACCTCCTCCAGCCTCCACAGGCTACTGTTCATCCACTGTCGACCTCCTCCAGCCTCCATCTACGACTGTTCATCCACGGGCTCCTGTTCATCCAGCCTCCACCGGCTATTGTTCAACCAGCCCTCTCCATGGGGTCCTGTTCAACCACCCCTCCATGGGCTACTGTTCATCCAGCCCTCCACCGGCTACTGTTCAACCAGCCCTCCATGGGGTCCTATTCATCCAGCCTT
>NC_057803.1:470907898-470917452 GCF_018294505.1 Triticum aestivum
CCCCCCAACAACACTCACTGTTCACCAAGAGGCATCATCGATCGGCTTCAGTTAGCAGCAGTAGAGAAGGAATCACTCGGGTTCAGTTAACAGCAAGGGATCGATCGGGGTTTAGTAACATAGCTAGTGCAATCACTCAGGTTCAGTTAGATCCCAACGCCTCGCTCGGGTTCAGTTAGACCACAACGCCTCGCACACACGCGCATACGTGTACGAGAGAAACACGCAAACCTCCAGGCATTGCTCGGCCCCGACCACCCACCGTAACCAGGAACTCCCCGATATTTTCCTTGCCCTCGCTTCTACCACATTTTTCCCGTCATGCACGGCCCAAAGAATGTCATGCAGCTACGTCTCCGGCCCGCCCAGGACGAAATGCCCATTTTCTGTCATTTTTTGTCATAGAAGTAGGAGCCCACCACATCTATGATGATACCGGGTTTTGTCACAATTATCGTCATAGAAGTGTCATAAGCATGACAGAAAAAAAATTGTTCGACCCAAAATGTCACGGATGTGTCTTGTTTTTGTAGTGCACCCAAAACAACTATCCCACCCAAGAGGTGCTGATTGGGGCTAGTTCTCCTAGTGCATTTATTGTCAATCTAACACTGTCATCCAAACACCTCTTTGGTTAGAGTTAGTTCAGGGTTAATCA
Organism: Triticum aestivum; assembly: GCF_018294505.1. Classification (NCBI taxonomy): domain Eukaryota; kingdom Viridiplantae; phylum Streptophyta; class Magnoliopsida; order Poales; family Poaceae; genus Triticum; species Triticum aestivum. The sequence goes on from NC_057803.1 coordinate 470,908,557, forward strand.
TTGTTGAGTATTATTGTTACTAGCAAGATGCCTGTTGATACGTCTCCTACGTATCTATAATTTTTGATTGCTCCATGCTATATTATCTACTGTTTTGGACTTTATTGGGCTTTATTTTCCACTTCTATATTATTTTTGGGACTAACCTACTAACCAGAGGCCCAGCCAGAATTGCTGTTTTTTGCCTATTTCAGTGTTTCGAAGAAACGGAATATCAAACGGAGTCCAAACAGAATAAACCTTTCTGGAACGTGATTTTCTTCCCGAATATGACCCAGGAGACTTGGACCCTACGCCAAGAAAGCTTCGAGGTGGGCACGAGGTAGGGTGGCGCGCCCTATACCCCTAGGCGCGCCCCCACCCTCGTGGGCCCACTGAAGCTCCACCTACGTACTTCTTCCTCCTATATATACCTACGTACCCCCAAACAAACAGAGAAGGAGCCAAAAACCTAATTCCACCGCCGCAACTTTCTGTATCCACAAGATCCCATCTTGGGGCCTGTTCCGGAGCTCCGTCGGAGAGGGCCGTCATCACAGAGGGCTTCTACATCATCATAGCCTCTCCGATGAAGTGTGAGTAGTTTACCTCAAACCTTCGGGTCCATAGTTATTAGCTAGATGGCTTCTTCTCTCTTTTTGGATCTCAATACAAAGTCCCCCCCTCTCTTGTGGAGATCTATTCGATGTAATCTTCTTCTTTTTTGAGGTGTGTTTGTTGAGACCGATGAATTGTGGGTTTATGATCAAGTCTATCTATGAATAATATTTGAATCTTCTCTGAATTTTTTTATGTATGATTGGTTATCTTTGCAGGTCTCTTCGAATTATCAGTTTGGTTTGGCCTACTAGATTGGTTTTTCTTGCCATGGGAGAAGTGCTTAGCTTTGGGTTCGATCTTGCGGTGTCCTTTCCCAGTGACAGAAGGGGCAGCAAGGCACGTATTGCATCGTTGCCATCGAGGACAACAAGATGTGGTTTATTTCATATTGCATGAATTTATCTCTCTATATCATGTCATCTTGCTTAAAGCGTTACTCTGTTTTTAACTTGATACTCTAGATGCATGCTGGATAGCGGTCGATGAGTGGAGTAATAGTAGTAGATGCAGAATCGTTTCGGTCTACTTGTCACGGACGTGATGCCTATATACATGATCATGCCTAGATATTCTCATAACTATGCTCAATTCTGTCAATTGCTCAACAGTAATTTGTTCACCCACCGTAGAATACTTATGCTCTTGAGAGAAGCCACTAGTGAAACCTATGGCCCCCGGGTCTATTCTCATCATATCAATCTCCATCACTTTAATCTTGCTTTGCCTTTTACTTTGCCTTTTACTTTTCACTTTGCATCTGTATACCAAAAATATTATATCTATCAGATCTCACTCTCGTAAGTGACCGTGAAGGGATTGACAACACCTAATCGCGTTGGTTGCGAGTAGCTATTGTTTTGTGCAGGTACGAGGGACTTGAGCGTGGCCACCTACTGGATTGATACCTTGGTTCACAAAAACAAAGGGAAATACTTACGCTACTCTGCTGCATCATCCTTTCCTCTTCGGGGAAATCCAACGCAAGCTGAAGAGGTAGCAAGAAGAATTTCTGGCGCCGTTGCCGGGGAGTCTATGCAAAAAGTCAACATACCAAGTACCCATCACAATCCCTATCTCTCGCATTACATTAGTTGTCATTTGCCTCTCGTTTTCCTCTCCCCCACTTCACCCTTGCCGTTTTATTCGCCCTCTCTTTCTCAATCTCCTTCTCCTTCTCTTTCTCCGTTTGCCTTTTTCTCGCTTGCCCTTTTGTTTACTCGTGTGTTGGATTGCTTGTTTGTCGCGATGGCTCAACCGAGATTTGGTGATCTTCACCTTAAAAGGTTAGAGGAGATCGAAAACAACGTTAGGAAGTTGATGGTTTTGCAATTTGAGCATAATAATTTCTTTAGAAATGAGCTTAAGTACCAAAAAAGTTTTATGAGTTATATGAATAAAGAGCTTGATGATATGTCTAAAGAATTTGATGGTATAAGATCCCAAATTGCTCGTCTAGAAAAGATGACTGCTGAAATTTCGGATATGCAAGTCACCTTAGTCAATTAGATGGCCGCTAAACCGAATTCCTATGAAAATCAAGATGAAGATCTAAAAGTTATTGATGTGTCTCCTATCAAATCTTTGTTTTTCAATATGAATCTTGATGAAACTGAATATGATTTTCCTTTACCTAGAAGGCGTTCTAAAAATTCGGAGTATTTAGATCTTTATGATGAAATTGATGAAAGTGGGATTGAAAGAAATAAAAATCTAGATGTTGCTAAACCCACTATATTGGATTTCAAGGAATTTAATTATGAAAGTTGCTCTTTAATTGATTGTATTTCCTTGTGGCAATCCGTGCTAAATTCTCCACATGCTTATAGTCAAAAGAAAGCCTTCACCGAACATATTGTTGATGCCTTGATGCAATCTTATGAAGAAAAACTTGAGTTGAAAGTTTCTATCCCTAGAAAACTCTATGATGAGTGGGAACTAACTATTAAAATTAAAATTAAAGATCATGAGTTTTATGCTTTGTGTGATTTGGGTGCTAGTGTCTCCACTATCCCCAAAACTTTGTGTGATTTGCTAGATTTCCGCGATTTTGATGATTGCTCTCTAAACTTGCATCTTGCGGATTCTACTATTAAGAAACCTATGGGAAGGATTAATGATGTTCTTATTGTTGCAAATAGGAATTATGTGCCCATAGATTTCATTGTTCTTGATATAGATTGCAACCCTTCTTGCCCTATTATTCTTGGTAGACCTTTCCTTAGAACGGTTGGTGCGATTATTGATATGAAGGAAGGGAATATTAGATTTCAATTTCCATTAAAAAAGGACACGGAACACTTTCCAAGAAAGAAAATAAAATTGCCATATGAAACTATCATGAGAGCCACTTATGGATTGCCTACCAAAGATGACAATACCTAGATCTATCCTCGCTTTTATGCCTAGCTAGGGGCGTTAAACGATAGCGCTTTTTGGGAGGCAACCCAATTTTATTTTTAGTTTTTTGTGTGTTTCTTCTGTTAGGGAATAAATAACCCATCTACCTACTGTTTGGATGTGGTTTTGTGTTTTAATTAGTGTTTGTGCCAAGTTAGACCTATTGGATCTTCTTGGATGATAGTTATTTGATCTTGCTGTAATTTTCACAAACTTTGCATTCAGTGGCCTAATTGTTAAAAATCACCAGAACATGATAAAATACTGATTCCAATTGATTCTGATCAATAAACAAATTTTCTAGGTCTTCCAATTTTGGTAGATGTTTTGGAGTTCCAGAAGTTTGCGTTAGTTACAGATTACTACAGACTGTTCTGTTTTTTGACAGATTCTGTTTTCCGTGTGTTGTTTGCTTATTTTGATGAATCTATGGTTAGTAAAATAGTTTATAATCCATAGAGAAGTTGGAATGCAGTAGGTTTAACACCAATATAAATAAAGAATGAGTTCATTACAGTACCTTGAAGTGATTTTTTCTTTTCTTTCTCTAACGGAGCTCACGAGATTTCTATTGAGTTTTGTGTTGTGAAGTTTTCAAGTTTTGGGTGAATTCTTGTGATGGATTATGGAACAAGGAGTGGCAAGAGCCTAAGCTTGGGGATGCCCATGGCACCCCCAATATAATCCAAGGACACCAAAAAGTCAAAGCTTGGGGATGCCCCAGAAGGCATCCCCTCTTTCGTCCACTTCCATCGGTAATTTACTTGGAGCTATATTTTTATTCACCAACATGATATGTGTTTTGCTTGGAGCATCTTGTATTATTTGTGTCTTTGGTTGTTAGTGTGCCACAATCATCCTTGCTGTACACACCTTTTGAGAGAGCCATACATGAATTAGAATTTGATAGAATACTCTATGTGCTTCACTTATATCTATTTGAGCTAAGTAGTTTTGCTCCATGTGCTTCACTTATATCTTTTGAGCGTTATAATTCTGCTCTATGTGCTTCACTTAGATCTTTTATTGCATGGTGGTGGATTTTTTTAAAGAAACTATTGATCTCTCATGCTTCACTTAAATTATTTTGAGAGTCTTAATAGCATGGTAATTTGCTTAATAATAACATGCTTGGTATTCAAGATTTGTGAAACTTTCTTTTGAGTGTGGTGAATACTAAGAAAAGGTGGATGCTTGATAATTGTTTTGAGATATGGAGGTAGTAATATCAAAGTCATGCTAGTAGAGTAATTGTGAATTTGAGAAGTGCTTGAGTTAAAGTTTGCAAGTCCCGTAGCATGCACGTATGGTAAACGTTATGCAACAAATTTGAAACATCAGGTGTTATTTGATTGTCCTCCTTATGAGTGGCGGCCGGGGACGAGCGATGGTCTTTTCCTACCAATCTATCCCCCTAGGAGCATGCGCGTAATACTTTGGTTTTTGATGGCTTGTAGATTTTTGCAATAAGTATATGAGTTCTTTATGACTAATGTTGAGTCCATGGATTATACGCACTCTCACCCTTCCATCATTGTTAGCCTCTACGGTACCGTGCATTGCCCTTTCTCACATCTAGAGGTGGTGCAAACTTCACCGGTGCATCCAAACCCCGTGATATGATACGCTCTTTCACACATAAACCTCCTTATATCTTCCTCAAAACAGCCACCATACCTACCTATTATGGCATATCCATAGCCATTCCGAGATATATTGCCATGCAACTTTCCACCATCCAGTTTATCATGACACATTCATCATTGTCATATTGCTTAGCATGATCATGTAGTTGACATAGTATTTGTGGCAAGTCACCGTTCATAATTTTTTCATACTTGTCACTCTTGATTCATTGCATATCCCGGTACACCACCGGAGGCATCCATATAAAGTCATACTTTGTTCTAGTATCAAGTTGTAATCATTGAGTTGTAAATAAATAGAAGTGTGATGATCATCATTCAATAGAGCATTGTCCCCCCAAAAAGGAGAAAGGCCAAAGAAAAAAAAGGCCCCCAAAAAAATAAAAAAATAAAAAGGGGCGATGCTACTATCCTTTTTTCCCACACTTGTGCTTCAAAGTAGCACCATGTTCTTCATATAGAGAGTCTCTTGAGTTATCACTTCCATATACTAGTGGGAATTTTCATTATAGAACTTGGCTTGTATATTCCAACAATGGGCCTCCTCAAGTGCCCTAGGTCTTCGTGAGCAAGCAAGTTGGATGCACACCCACTTAGTTTCTTTTGTTGAGCTTTCATACATTTATAGCTCTAGTGCATCCGTTGCATGGCAATCCCTACTCCTTGCATTAACATCAATCGATGGGCATCTCCATAGACCATTGATTAGCCTCGTTGATGTGAGACTTTCTCCTTTTTGTCTTCTCCACATAACCCCCATGTAACGCCCTTGATGCGGCTATAGCTCCTACGTGTCGAGGCACGACTTAGAGGCATAACCGCATTGAAAGCAATGTCGCAAGTTAGGCAATCTTCACAACATCCCATGTAATATATAGATAATAAAAGGGGAGATACATAGTTGGCTTACACTCGCCACGTCAATCAAAGTACATAAATAGCATTGCATCAACCAAACACTCATGGCCCGACTACGGCACCAAAATAAAAGATCAACCCAACATGCGACACGGTCCCGATCGCCCCAACTGGGCACCACTACTGATCATCAGGGAAAGACACATAGTAACGGCAGGAAGTTTCATCGAACTCCCACTTGAGCTCATGAGCATCATCTGGAACGGAATCATCAGGCCCTGCATCTGGTTTGGAAGTAATCTGTGAGCCACAGGGACTCAGCAATCTCGCACCCTCGCGATCAAGACTATTTAAGCTTGTAGGTAAGGCAAGGTAAATATGTGGAGCTGCAGCAAGCGACTAGCATATATGGTGGCTAACCTATTCGCAAAAGAGAGCGAGGAGAGATAGCAAAGCCCGAACGAGTAACTAGAGAACAACCTGCGGCAAGCATTACTCCAACACCGTGTTCGCTTCTCGGACTCCGCCGAGAAGAGACCATCACGGTAACTCACACAGTTGATTCATTTTAATTAAGTTAAGGTTCAAGTTATCTACAATCGGACATTAACAAATTCCCATCTGCCCATAACCGCGGGCACGGCTTTCAAAAGTTCAATCCCTGCAGGGGAGTCCCAACTTAGCCCATGACAAGCTCTCACGGTCAACGAAGGAATAGACCTTCTCCCGAGACATTCCGATCAGACTCGGTATCCCGGTTCTACAAGACACTTTGACAAGTTAAAACCAATCCAGCAACACCACCCGCTGTGCTGACAAATCCCGATAGGAGCTGCACATATCTCGTTCTCAGGGCACACCGGATAAGCTAAGCGTACGGAAGCCAACGTAACCCAAGTTGCCAAGGGACGGCCCCACAGGGTGCTCTAGGTTGGACCAACACTTAGAGAAGCACTGGCCCAGGGGTTTAAAATAAAGATGACCCTTGAGTCCGCGAAACCCAAGGGAAAAAGAGGCTAGGTGGCAAATGGTAAAACCAAGGTTGGGCATTGCTGGAAAAGCTTTAATCAAGGCGAACTATCAAGGGGTTCCCATTATCACCCAACCGCGTAAGGAACGCAAAAATCCGGGAACATAACACCGATTTGACGGAAACTAGGGCGGCAAGAGTGGAACAAAACACTAGGCGAGAGGCCGAGCCTTCCATACTTTACCAAGTATATAGATGCATTAAGATAACCAGATAATATAATGATATCCCAACAAGTAAATAATATTCCAACAAGGAACGGTCTCCAATCTTCACCTGCAACTAGCAACGCTATAAGAGGGGCTGAGCAAAGCGGTAACATAGCCATTCAACGGTTTGCTAGGACATGGTGGGTTAGAGGTTTGACATGGCAATTTGGGAGGCATGATAAGCAAGTGGTAGGCATCGTAGCATAGGCATAGCAAAAGAGCGAGCATCTAGCAAAGCAAAGATAGTAGTGATTTCGAGGGTATGATCATCTTGCCTACAAAGTTGTCAGAGTTGATTGGATCCTCGAAAGCAAACTCAACGGGCTCCTCGTTAGCGAAATCGTCTCCCGGCTCTACCCAAACAAGACAAAAAAGCAACAAGGACACAATCAACCACGTGCAAAACTCAAACAATATGAAGCAAATATGATATGCTATGCGGGATGCGATATGCGATGCATATGCAAGATTTGACAAGAGATGAATGAAGCTGGCCTCAAATTGGAAATCCAAGTGTGCCACTGGAAAGGTGGGATGAAACCGCTTGAAAACGATATAAAGAACGCCGGAATCGGAGTCACGGTTTGGAAATGGCAAGCAATTCAAATATGGCACCGGTCTGCGATTTACAGCAAGTGGCCATCTAAATGCAACAAGATGAACATGCTACAGCACTCAAACATGACAAAAAAAATACATGGCAGGGATCCATACATGATGCTTAACAAAAGATGAACACTGAGCTACGGCCAATTCATCCATTAACAGGTTCAAACAAGCATGGCAAAAATGCATTTGGTAAACATATTTCATACTTAGTGAAATTAACACTTGTCTGAAATTTCAGATCAGGTAGCACACTTTGAAGCATGAAAACTATATGCTACAGGACCTCAACATGGCAAAGTAAAGCATGGCATGGAGCTACTCAAAGAGCTTAACAAAAGTCCCTTAGTGACCTTGAGCCAAAAGGGATCAGAAAATACATTTGCAAGCATGTGAACATGGCAAAAACATAATCAGTTCTCAGACTTAGTGAAAACTGGAGCATGCAAAATCAGATATCAAGTAGGCATGTTTACGAGCTCGATGCACTCACTACAGAGCATGTCATGACAATCTAAGCATACACCCATCAATAATACACATTATACAAGCTAGACATGGCAAGAACAATAACATAGCATGCACGGATCAACTACAACATCCTCGGCAAAATCGCTGACAAGTAGACAATCTGCCCAGATTCACGAAATGACAAAAGTAGAGCTCGATTAACTCAAGCTAGGATGCTCCATAATTGCAAACAAAGACATTGATGGATAGAGCACTACAAGATTAACAAAACATCCTTACTGATCATCCTCAAAAGAGGCACGGATCACTAGGAAACAACATGAACATATGGCATATTGAAATAAACAGATCAAGGACTTAGTGGAATTCCTAAGTCCCTGAAATCAGCATTAACGAATGATCCACTTTGTAAGTTTGTGCTAGTCACCACACACATCAAAAAAATATATGGGTTGCACCTCTGGATATATGGCAAAACATATAACAAAACACATGTAGAGCTCAGGGGCATATCATGCACACAATAATCATGGCAAAAATGACAAATATCTAACTGGAGCAGCAGATCTGACAATTATCTCAAATAGCACTCTTTCAACAGCATTTCAGGCATCAAGATGAACTCAAATGAAAATGATGGAATGAGATGAAATGATGCGCTCTCTGAGACGAACATTTTGATATGCTATATGCCCAAAACGGAGCTACGGATGCAAAGTTACGATGCGATGAACATAGCAAAATAATTAGGGTTTCGGGCAAAAAGTCAACCGATCCGAGATCCGGATCCAGATCTGGCCGCACGGAATACGAGGTTCGCCGGGGAACTTGAAGCTCGCCGGAGTTGTGGTCGCGGTGGCCGGAGGACGAAGCCGAGGGAGAGGAGGAGGACCGGGACGTCACCGGACTTGGTGGCGTCGGGCGGCGGTGAGGAGCGCCGGCGATGGGGCTCCGGCCGGCGCGGCTGGGGAGCTCCGGCGGCGGCCGGCAATGGCCCACGGTGGCCAGACTTGGTGGAGGCGGCGCCGGGCGCCGGAACTGGAGAAGAGGCAGCGCGGCGGGGCGCGCTGGCGCGGCCC
>NC_057803.1:470917918-470924877 GCF_018294505.1 Triticum aestivum
GGCCCCGGGCCCTCGCGGGCCGGCGGCGGCGCGCGGCGAAGTGGGCATGGGGGCGCCACGTGGCGAGCAGCTATTGGCGCGGGCCGGCGGACGGATGTGTCCGGCTAGACTTCGGACATGTCCGACGGCTGTGGAGGATGGATCTAGGATTAGGGGGAGAGTGGAACCGCGAATTTCGGAGGCGGGGGTGTATATATAGGCATAGAGGGAGCTAGGAGTGTCCAAATGAGGTGCGGTTTTCGGCCACGCGATCGTGATCGAACGCTCTAGATGATGGAGAGGGCTTTGGTGGGTTTTGGGCCAAAATGGAGGGGTGTTGGGCTGCAACACACACGAGGCCTTTTCGGTCCCTCGGTTAACCGTTGGAGCATCAAACGAAGTCCAAATGGTACGAAATTTGACAGGCGGTCTACCAGTAGTAAACCAAGGCCGCTTGGCAAGTCTCGGTCCAATCCGGAAATGTTTAATCCCCACACACGAAAGAAAGGTAGAAATGACCACCGGAGGAGAACGAAGCGCCGGAATGCAAAATGGACAACGGGGAAAATGCTCGAATGCATGAGATGAACACGTATGCAAATGCAATGCACATGATGACATGATATGAGATGCATGACAACAACAACAACACACGGAGACAAAGACCCGAACCCGAGAAAATAAAATAACTTAACGCCGGAAATGGCAAGAGTTGGATTACATATTGGGCAAATCATATCCGGGGTGTTACACCCCATCATTATATTCTATTCCACCCATAGTGTTATATCCATGGCTCACGCTCATGTATTGCGTGAAAGTTTATGAGTTTGAAATTATTAAGGTATGAAACAATTGCTTGGCTTGTCATTGGGGTTGTGCATGGTGAGAGCATTCTTGTGTGATGAAAATGGAGCATGGCTAAACTATATGATTTTGTAGGGATGAACTTTCTTTGGCCATGTTACTTTAAGAAAATATAATTGCTTTGTTGGTTTGCTTGAAGTATTATTATTCTCTATGTCAATATGAACTTTTGTCTTGAATCTTCCTAATCTGAATATTCATACCACAATTAAGAAGATTTGCATTGAAATTATGCCAAGTAGCACTCCGCATCAAAAATTCTCTTTTTATCATTTACCTACTCGAGGACGAGCAGGAATTAAGCTTGGGGATGCCTGATACGTCTCCAACGTATCTATAATTTTTGATTGCTCCATGCTATATTATCTACTGTTTTGGACTTTATTGGGCTTTATTTTCCACTTTTATATTATTTTTGGGACTAACCTACTAACCGAAGGCCCAGCCCAGAATTGTTGTTTTTTTGCCTATTTTAGTGTTTCGAAGAAACGAAATATCAAACGGAGTCCAAACGGAATAAACCTTTCTGGAACGTGATTTTCTTCCCGAATATGACCCAACAGACTTGGACCCTACGCCAAGGAAGCTTCGAGGTGGGCACGAGGTAGGGGGGCGCGCCCTATACCCCCAGGCGCGCCCCCACCCTCGTGGGCCCACCGAAGCTCCACCGACGTACTTCTTCCTCCTATATATACCTACGTACCCCCAAACGAACAGAGAAGGAGCCAAAAACCTAATTCCACCGGCGCAACTTTCTGTATCCGCAAGATCCCATCTTGGGGCCTGTTCCGGAGCTCCGCCGGAGAGGGTCATCATCATGGAGGACTTCTACATCATCATAGCCTCTCCGATGAAGTGTGAGTAGTTTACCTCAGACCTTCGGGTCCATAGTTATTAGCTAGATGGCTTCTTCTCTCTTTTTGGATCTCAATACAAAGTTCTCCCCCTCCCTTGTGGAGATATATTTGATGTAATCTTCTTCTTTTTTGCGGTGTGTTTGTTGAGATCGATGAATTGTGGGTTTATGATCAAGTCTATCTATGAATAATATTTGAATCTTCTCTGAATTCTTTTATGTATGATTGGTTATCTTTGCAAGTCTCTTCGAATTATCAGTTTGGTTTGGCCTACTAGATTGGTTTTTCTTGCCATGGGAGAAGTGCTTAGCTTTGGGTTCAATCTTGCGGTGTCCTTTCCCAGTGACAAAAGGGGCAGCAAGGCACGTATTGCATCATTGCCATCGAGGATAACAAGATGGGGTTTATTTCATATTGCATGAATTTATCTCTCTACATCATGTCATCTTGCTTAAAGCGTTACTCTCTTTTTAACTTAATACTCTAGATGCATGTTGGATAGCGGTCGATGAGTGGAGTAATAGTAGTAGATGCAGAATCATTTTGGTCTACTTGTCACGGACGTGATGCCTATATACATGATCATGCCTAGATATTCTCATAACTATGCTCAATTCTGTCAATTTCTCAACAGTAATTTGTTCACCCACCGTAGAATACTTATGCTCTTGAGAGAAGCCACTAGTGAAACCTATGGCCCCCGGGTCTATTCTCATCATATCAATCTCCATCACTTTAATCTTGCTTTGCTTTTTTACTTTGCCTTTTACTTTTCACTTTGCATCTCTATACCAAAAATACCAAAAATATTATATCTATCAGATCTCACTCTCGTAAGTGACCGTGAAGGGATTGACAACCCCTAATCACGTTGGTTGCGAGTAGCTGTTGTTTTGTGCAGGTACGATGGACTTGAGAGTGGCCTCCTACTGGATTGATACCTTGGTTCTCAAAAACTGAGGGAAATACTTACGCTACTCTGCTGCATCATCCTTTCCTCTTCGGGGAAATCCAACACAAGCTCAAGAGGTAGCACCTGTGTGTTGCACAGAATATCAAGATGCATTTGTATGAGTAGTTTATCTTGTGGGAGAAAAGGGTGAATGAGGGAAGGCCTTATTTGCAAATGTGGAGAGGGGTGTGGGTATCTTTTTGCAAAATTGGCATAGTTTCCTTCCTATCTGTCAAATATAAATCGGACGGCCTGTATTGCAGGATGTCAGGCACACCATCATCACCAACTCTGTTTTTTATAAGAGTAGAGATAGAGATTTAGGAATCGTAGGATAGCGTAGGATTTATTCTACCTTGACTTGTACTCCAAGATGACCATGTACTCCTATATATATGCCCACGAGGCTCAAGCAATACAATCAACTATTCCACTATTCTCTCTCTCCCTTTTAACTGTCATGAGCTAGAAACTAACTCTAACCTCTAGCTAAGTTAGAGTGTCCAAACAGTGCCATTGTTAAATCAAATGTAAAGGCATGTTAAATACTCCCTCCAATCATTTTTACTTTACATGTAATAATAGTTTGAAGTCAAAATTCATAAAGTTCAACCTTATCTATATGAAAAAATATCAACATATAGCATGCTAAAGTTATACAATATGAAAATTTTAAGGCATGACACATGTAGTGATATTTATTTCATAATGTGAATGTAGGTATTTTGTTCTATAAAGTTGGTCAAACATTACGAGGCTTGACTTTAGACAAATCTTATATATGAACTAAAAAGATTCGGAGGGAATACAACATGCTTAACAGCAACCAAATATAGTCATTCATAGAGCTATTGTTTAATTTGGTATTGATGAAATTGAACTGCACACTTCATACTAGCACATATATAACATCACACTATTGATAGCAAAAATAAACAAGGCATACTACAAACAACCAAATATGGTAATTGAAACTAGACATATGCTAACTACAAACAACCGAACAACCATAATCCGTAGAAATAAACAAGGCGTAATAAAAGCAACCAAATAGAGCAATAAATACTGGACATGTTCTCACTACAAAAGGGGTTGGAGAAAACAAATCATGGGTTTCCTCACTTGTCATAGATTGGCTCCTCCTCGTGGTCGCCGTCGATGAGGTCTGACTTGCTAGCTGAGGATCCCAAGCCAGCATCGCAGAACGTGTCCTTTAGAAATGACAAAAGGGGCTCCATGGCGATGAAGGATGGCAAATTGTTCATAACGATCCACAGGAGATGAGAGGCAGGGCCATCGATGAGATCGACGGCTGTCGAACCCGAAGGGTTGGGGTGGGCAACTTAACCTGTGACATAACCTGCGTCAAGTCATCGGTGTCAACGACCTCGATGTCGTAGCCAGCGTCCGCGACATGGGAGAATAGTCTATCCCACTGATTGAAAAGGCTCAATACAGGTCCAACCATTATCATCAGCTTCCTCGATGGCCACCTCGCCGACGTTGGGCGAAGAGGCCACGGTAAAGCTCTTTTGGGCCATTCGCTCCTCGAGCTCCCCGGGAAGCATAGCCGGTCTTAGGCTGTGACACTCTCGTGTGGGAGAGGGGGTGGGGATTGGGATCTTTGGGAAAGGGGGCGTTTTGCAGGCGTCATCTAATAAACTCAGGGCGGCAAGGGTATGTATATCGGTGGGTTGACTGCACGGGCAGACCGGTAGAGGTTGACAATGGAGGCGGTGCAGCGGCGGCGACGACTTAGCTAGGTTTGGAGCGAGGGAGGGGTGGTGTGTATGTGTGTGAGAGGGGGATTTGGGGTGAGCGAAGGATTTGGGGTGTGTGTGTGGAGGGGGTCCAAGGAGGTGTTTGAGGAAATACCGCGAGTACTGAAAATTTTACTAGGCGAGAGTAAAATGGTGAGGCTGTCAAAAAGTTGGATCAAGGGATTGAAGCATAGCGGGGCGGGAGTAACGAACATCACACATGATTAAAACATAATAATCGTGTGCTATCAAATAGAAAAACACTCCAGCCGAGCAGATATTTTTGAGAGTGCGAGGGATGCAAGCGGGAGTGAAATGCCGGGGCTACTGAAAATTTGAATCTACTGATTGAAATAGAGCGGGAGTAACACACATCGCACACGGTCCAGACATACTAATCGTGTGCTATCAAACAGAAAACCATCTAGGCGGGTAGATACTTTCGAGATTGTGAGGGAGTAGATATTTTCGGGAGGGGGAGGGAAGCCTCATGGAGCCCAACCTACTGTGATCATGTGGGTGACAATGGCAGGGGCGCGTCACAGGGGTAGTCCTAGGGAACCGTGTGTGTTTCGTACCCAATCACAGATGGTTGCTACGTACGACTCCCCTGCTATTTATAAATTTGGCCAAACAAATGCGGGAAAGGGTCAGAACACGAATACACTTGCATGTGGACCAAATATATGTATGAAAAGGGTGGTTTGATGTTCAAATACCCAATGCACAACTTTGATGTGGCACCCCCCCCCCCACACACAAACACACACACATACTTCGTGTTGCCGGGAGGGGAATCCAAGCTATGAACGCATGCCCCCAAATAGCTAGGTTTGGCATCTCACCCTACCATAACACAAAACCAAAAGGAGTACATCATGGTAACCCCCCCTTGCTTCGATCAAATGTGGACCATGTGCGGGCCAACAGATGTGTTCTTCTAGCGTTAGATGGGTGAGACCACATACGAACCACACCTATGGGTGGCCTGATGTGTGTGTGTGCGTGTGTGTGTGAAAATTATGTGGTGTGATATTTAAATAACCAAATCACAAATTTGATGTGGCACATGTGCATCGCAAATTAACCGGACATCCCTGACCCCAGGGAGGTTCATCTAGTACGAAGTAGTACTATGCCCCCCCACACACACTTTGAGTTGGTGGGAGGGGCATCTCACCAAGGCGTATGGTAAGACTGGCCAAGAAAAATCACCACCTTGGTCGTATAACCTCTCTTGTTTGTTGGGTCAAAGTCATGCATGGACGTTCCACATGCGGCCCCACAAAATAGGCTAGCTTGTCGCCGATAACCACGTGAGGGAGTGCCTGAAGACAACAACTGCATGCATGTGGCCCAAACATATTTATGAAGTGTCATGTAGTGTTTGAATATACCAATGCACAACTTTGATGTGGCAGCGTGCTTTTGGAACTGAAAAGTCCCCACACGGACCGAGGGTTCATGACACATAGTATGCTATATATATAGGGATTCATGTGTATGCTGAAGGAAATATGCCCTAGAGGCAATAATAAAGTTGTTATTTACATTTACTTATATCACAATAAATGTTTATTATTCATGCTATAATTGTATTAACCAGAAACTTAGTACGTGTGTGAATACATAGACAAACACAGTGTCACTAGTATGCCTCTACCTGACTAGCTCGTTGATCAAAGATGGTTGAGTTTCCTAGCCATGTACAAACAGTTGTCATTTGATAAACGGGATCACATCATTAGAGAATGATGTGATTGACTTGACCCATCCATTATCTTATCACTTTGATCGTTTAGTTTACTGCTATTGCTTTCTCCATAACTTATACATGTTCCTATGACTATGATATTATGCAACTCCCGAATACCGGAGAGACACTTAGTGTGCTATCAAACGTCACAACGTAACTGGGTGACTATAAAGATGCTCTACAGGTGTCTCTGATGGTGTTTGTTGAGTTGGCATAGATCGAGATTAGGATTTGTCACTCCGTGTATCGGAGAGGTATCTCTCGTCCCTCTCGGTAATGCACATCACTATAAGCCTTGCAAGCAATGTGACTAATGAGTTAGTTACGGGATGTTGCATTACGGAACGAGTAAAGAGACTTGCTGGTAATGAGATTGAACCAGGTATTGAGATACCAACGATGGAATCTCGGGCAAGTAAACATACCGATGACAAAGGGAACAATGTATGTTGTTATGCGGTTTGACTGATAAAGATCTTCGTAGAATATGTAGGAACCAATATGAGCATCCAGGTTCCGCTATTGGTTATTGACCGGAGATGAGTCCCGGTCATGTCTACATAGTTCTCGAACCCGTAGGGTCCGCACGCTTAACGTTCGGTGACGATCGGTATTATGAGTTTATGTGTTTTGATGTACCGAAGGTAGTTCGGAGTCCCAGATATGATCACGAACATGACCAGGAGTCTCAGAATGGTCGAGACTTAAAGATCGATATATTGGAAGCCTATGTTTGGACATCAGAGTGGTTCCGGGTGAGTTCGGGCATTTACCGGAGTACCGAGGGG